>NC_047105.1:17060229-17320061 GCF_902500255.1 Thalassophryne amazonica
TGGCCTTAGACTGCCCACAATAAAAGGCCACTCTGAAAAGGTGCAGTTTTGTTTTATTGGGGGGGATACCAGTCAGTATCTGGTGTGACCACCATTTGCCTCATGCAGTGCAACACATCTCCTTCGCATAGAGTTGATCAGGTTCTCAATTGTGGCCTGTGGAATGTTGGTCCACTCCTCTTCAATGGCTGTGCGAAGTTGCTGGATATTGGCAGGAACTGGTACACGCTATCGTATACGCCAGTCCAGAGCATCCCAAACATGCTCAATGGGTGACATGTCTGGTGAGTATGCCGGCCATGCAAGAACTGGGACATTTTCAGCTTCCAAGAATTGTGTACAGATCCTTGCAACATCGGGCCGTGCATTATCCTGCTGCAACATGAGGTGATGTTCTTGGATGTATGGCACAACAATGGGCCTCAGGATCTCGTCACGGTATCTCTGTGCATTCAAAATGCCATCAATAAAATGCCCCTGTGTTCTTCGTCCATAACAGACGCCTGCCCATACCATAACCCCACCGCCACCATGGGCCACTCGATCCACAACATTGACATCAGAAAACCGCTCACCCACACGACGCCACACACGCTGTCTGCCATCTGCCCTGGACAGTGTGAACCGGGATTCATCCGTGAAGAGAACACCTCTCCAACATGCCAAACGCCAGCGAATGTCAGCATTTGCCCACTCAAGTCGGTTACGACGACGAACTGGAGTCAGGTCGAGACCCCGATGAGGATGACGAGCATGCAGATGAGCTTCCCTGAGACGGTTTCTGACAGTTTGTGCAGAAATTGTTTGGTTATGCAAACCGATTGTTTCAGTAGCTGTCCGAGTGGCTGGTCTCAGACAATCTTGGAGGTGAACATGCTGGATGTGGAGGTCCTGGGCTGGTGTGGTTACACGTGGTCTGCGGTTGTGAGGCTGGTTGGATGTACTGCCAAATTCTCTGAAACGCCTTTGGAGACGGCTTATGGTAGAGAAATGAACATTCAATACACGAGCAACAGCTCTGGTTGACATTCCTGCTGTCAGCATGCCAATTGCACGCTCCCTCAAATCTTGCGACATCTGTGGCATTGTGCTGTGTGATAAAACTGCACCTTTCAGAGTGGCCTTTTATTGTGGGCAGTCTAAGGCACACCTGTGCACTAATCATGGTGTCTAATCAGCATCTTGATATGGCACACCTGTGAGGTGGGATGGATTATCTCAGCAAAGGAGAAGTGCTCACTATCACAGATTTAGACTGGTTTGTGAACAATATTTGAGGGAAATGGTGATATTGTGTATGTGGAAAAAGTTTTAGATCTTTGAGTTCATTTCATACAAAATGGGAGCAAAACCAAAAGTGTTGCGTTTATATTTTTGTTGAGTGTAGTTGGCCCGTTTGAATCGCCCCCCTAACTGCTCCAAATGCATTTTTGCATTTTTTGAACTTAAATTCTTCTCTCTTATAACGTTAATCAATATGAGGACAAAGGTTCAGCTTTTAGTTCATACCTTTTTTGTTAAGGGTCCAAAAAAGAACATTTTATTCATTAAAAAAAAAAAAAAAAAAAAAATATCGGCTGATTTATCAGCTATCGGCAAATGAGCCGATTTATTGATTATTGGCATTTTTTCCATCCAAATATCGTTATCGGCGTCAGCCTCAAAAAATCCATATCGGTCGGGCTCAAGACTTTATTTACATCAATTATTAAGAAATACAAAAGTTTCTTTCACCAAAACATCAAATCTAGGTTTTCATCTGAAATGTACTTTCTGTCAAACTGTAGCTGAACTTTCAGGTCTTCTTTTTAAGAAAATCCTCCTCTACACCACTTCATCAGGAAGCTGGATTTTATATTTTTTATTCATTTATATCAAGTTGTAGAGATGTGCTTTCAGTTCGAGTTAAGGAAGATAATTTTAGAAAAAATATATTTGAAATAGAATAAACAAATTAAAATGTGTGAAATAAGTGTTCCAATACTTTTGAGGGCAAATGAGAAACACTGAGAAGCAGCATCTTACTTTTTATATGTAGTGCAGCAGATAAGAGAATATTTAAAGTGGAATCCTGCAAATGGTGATACAAATATCAAATTTGGCACAAATAATCCATAGACATGAACTCTTTAAAAAAATAAATAAATAAAACTGATTGGCCACTTGACTTTGTAATAGGCAGCCAGGTAGGGGTCAATTGAAAAATTACACAGGGGTCAAAATCAGGGGTGGGCAACTTGTTCCAGAAAGGGCCAAGAGGGTGCAGGTTTTCTTTGCAGCCACTGACTCCACTGTGGTGATTCCATCTGCTCAAAGTGATATTAATCAGTGAAATCACCTGGTGGAGTCAGTGGCTGCAAAGAAAACCTGCACCCTCTTGGCCCTTTCTGGAACAAGTTGCCCACCCCTGGTCTAAATTAAAAGATGCTCCAATCATATAGAAAACTACACCACATTATTTGCGTGATCATAAATATGCCAAAAAAGGTACAGTTTGGACAATCTGTGACTGAATGTTATGGAGTTATGAGGTAAAAGCAACAAGAATGGTGACAAAGGTCAGTTTCAGTTTGTACAGGGGTCAAAAGTTAAAGTTGCTCCATTAATTTTGCTCCAGCTGTATTTGTGCAGAATTTGATGCTTATATCACCATTTGAAGGACTGTTTCAGTTATCTGCTGCACTAATAAGCCAACATGAACAAGTTGCTGTCTTAGTCTAAAATGTGTACGTAAGGCCACCCGAATTAAAGGAGAAATGCTGCTTTTAGCAACCTGGACCTCATTTCTGACATAAAATACGGTTGTTTACTCACCAATATAAGTTTGGTGTGATTAGAATTCCATAGTTCAAACGACATGTTCAGTTCAAATCTAGAGCAAACATTTTTCTTCTTCTAAGGTGGATTAGAACTTTTTGTGGTACACAGCACAAACTACTGGACAGGAAGAACCTAGCAGTCAATGTGACTCACTGATTTGAAAATGCAGCTCTTTCAACCAGACATGTGGTGCCGTGACATGTCAATCATCTGTGTCCAATCAGATTTCAGGAAAGTCCAGTGAAACCCCGGCCTCCGTTCTCGCTCCAGCCACGCATATAGCAGTCAGCCTCTCGGTAGGAGGGGACTGGTTAGGTTTAAAACTCCAGCTTTTGTGGCTTCTGTTTTATTCTTCTCTACAAGAGTCAAGACAGAAGTCAGACTACCAGAGCAAGAATTTTAGCTGAGGAAGCGATTTGAAGCGAAACGTCCTCGCATCAAGCAACCCAGTCCAGTCGAAGATTCAAGCTTCTCTACTACCAATAAAAAATAATAATAAATCGACTGACAGCGTGGTGTTCAGCCAACAACCTGCCGCTGAACACCACAAAAACAAAAGAAATAGTCCTGGACTTCAGGAAGAACAGGGCTGACCCAGCCCCACTCTACATCCAAGGGGACTGTGTGGAGAGGGTCAGCTCCATCAGGTTCCTGGGAGAGCAGCTCTCTAACAGCCTCTCCTGGACTGCCAACACCACAGTGGTGGTCAAGAAAGCCCAGCAGCGACTCCACTTCCTGAGGATGCTCAGGAGAAACAATCTGGAGGAAAAGCTGCTGGTGTTGCTCTACAGAGCCACCATCGAGAGCATCCTGACTTACTGCATCACATTGTGGTATGGGGGTGCTCAGCAGCAGACAGGTGAGCGCTGCAGAGGGTGATCAAAACGGCCCAGGGGATCACTGGCTGCTCTCTGCTCAGCCTGGAAGACTTTGCCAGCTCTCGCTACCTCAGCAGAGCTGCCAGCATCAGCAAAGACACATCCCACCCCAGCCACCACCTGTTTGACCTACTACCCTCTGGCCGACGGTATAGGTCAAGCAAAACTAGGACAAACAGACTCAGGGACAGCTTTCTCCCCAGAGCAATCACTGCTCTGAACAAAAAAATCATATCACTCTAATCCACACCTTTCAAGTTTCTTGTGCAATATCTGTAAACGATGTGCAATTTTCTTGTGCAATATGATTCCACAGTTGTATATAATTCTCATTTTACTCGGTCCACATTTCATTTCATTTTACCTTATATTTATATTAGTTGTACATATACTCTGAATAATTTACTGTTAAATTTCACTATCTTTTATTTTGGCTAAAAATTACTCGCACCACGGAAAGCACCCTTTTGGAGTTGCACTCAAATCTCGTTGTAAATTACAATGACGATAAAGGCGATTCTGATTCGATTCTGAAAACAAAGAACCGAAGCAGCAGATTGAAGCATTGCTTCATTGCTTCACTGGTTCAAAGCAAAGCCACGCCCTGCTCTACTTGGGGAAGGTCTGCCAATGTTCCCACGAAGATAGGGAGGAGAAGGACTGCAGCTTATGGCAAGCGGTAAACAGAGCGGAGAGGAGTGAAAATTCACACAGCGCCTTCCTCCGCCGTGCGGTGCCATACACGCTAATATTGCTGCTGCTTTGATTAGCGCAGAATGGGATGTTGCTTTGACAGTGAGAGTTTCATATTTCGGCCCCAAAACACGCATGACACCACCTGCGCGCGCGTATGTGTAGTTAAATTTTCCAAATGACGGAAATCCATTGTGGTGATGGAGAACTTTAACACATGACATAACATTTCAAACACGCTGCAAACCACAAATGCAGAAAGCCTGCTGGTTTAAACTCTGTGGCGTAAGAAACCTTACCTGAAGCTCTGCTGCCACCAAATGGTTGCTGAGCAACAATGGAGCCAGTGGATTTGTCATTGATATAGTAGTTTCCTGCAGAGTGCCTCAGGACTTTGGCGGCCTCGTCAATAACACTCCTGGAACAAATGACAGCCTTGTTGTAGGAAGTGTCAAAAGTAAATATGACAGAACATAATACGAGCAGTGGAACAATGCTGTTAAGGTAGATTTCATCCATAAAGTGACCATCAAATTATTTTTTTTATTCCTCTAGAGGCACAATAACTGCTTTCATAATATAATATTACAGTTTTCTGTGCAAACAGCAATTTAGAGACGAGGATTTGTCCTGCAACAGCAGGTCAATGGACAAGCATCAATGATGCAACATCCACATATATAGTCAATTAAAACAACAAAACTCTCATATAATATATAAAAAAAAAGTATTGGTCTGCAGTACCTGTCTACCCATCTATCTGTCATAATGGCTACGTTTCCTCCCACAATCAAACTCCTGTTTATTTAGGGTTTTCTCCTTTCTCTGTCCCTGACCCAAGCAGCATCTCTACATCTGGAGTTGGTCCCCGGGCACCAGACTGTGGCTGCTCACTGCTCCTAGTGGTTGGATTGTGTCTAACTATAATTAGGACGGGTTAAATACAGAGGACAGGTTTTGTTGTATGTATTAATATATGTACAATGACAATAAAGGCCCTTCTTCTTAAACAATTCCAAGTCACTGAATATGTCTGGGACTCCATTATATCAATCGTTAAGAACTACAGTATGGTACATCTGTGACAAAGATGCACTTGTTAAATACTGAGTGACCATGTAGGTGGAGCAACTGTGTATGGTGCAAAATGGAATATCTTGGGTTCATACAGTCTGCAATGAAACAGAAGTTAAAGTAATGGTAAAGATCACTGCATTGTTAGTGTTTATTTATTTATTTATTTTACATTTTCCATATTGCCCCAGCTTTTTGTTTTTTATTTGGGGTTGTAGAATGTGTTGTTACACCCCATTATGTAACAACACCTCATTATGTAACAGGCTGACAAAATCACACTTGTTGATGTGCACTTCCTGTGAGCTCCCCTCCCTCCTTGGCAGCCTGGAATGTGAACAGTCCCATTTTGCAACCATGGCATCTCATTGCTATGACAATGCAACTCTGAACCTGAAACCAATTACACCCAGTTTAAGTTTTTTGTTTTCCAAAGTGTAAATCACTACATTTCTGGACAATTAAGCACTGTGCAACAAAGCAGGGTTGCAACCCTACCCACTGACCACCATGACGGAAACAAGTACCCATAATACTCCTGCTGTTCCCTACAATAGATCTTCACAGAATGGACGAAACGTATTTGATCTCACGGAGCCGTCATACTGTATTAATGAACATACCATTCCTCAAAAAGGAAAATGAGTCATTGTCAGACATGTCTTACTTGTCTTGGGCATAGACTGCTCCTGTCAGTCCATACGGGGACGTGTTGTCGATCAGATGTAGCACGTCTTTGAACTTGCTCTCAGGATACACATAAACCGTCAAAATGGGTCCAAAAATTTCCTGCAGGAAATAAAATTTCAGTAAAAGCTCCACTATGGATGTCCTGCACAGAGTGCATTTGACCGAGTTTGCATTTATTTAGGTACACATCAGAATGAACAACAACCCAACAGTGGGGATGATGTCATTAGTCTGTTTTCACTTCGAGATTCGGGGTTTAAACCAGCGTATTAAATGCAACACCAATGGATGTTTTGTTGTGAACCACATTTACAAAGAAAATCCATGTTCTTATCCGTGGAGCCGGAAGGCAAAAGGCCATGTGAACAGACATCCTCAGGATGGACAAACTGCAACATGATTGTTTGTGCAGGTTTTGCTGGAATATGCACTTGACAACAAATCATAGCCCCTTGACTGAAAGCAAAAACCTAAAGCTGTTTTTACCTCATTCATGATAGAGTCCTGTGGGTCTTTGGTCTCAATGATGGTTGGCTCCACAAAGTAGCCTTTCTTATCGTCGCAGTTACCCCCGGCGATGATTTGTAAATTGGGAGAGGATCTGGCATGTTCAAGCCACTTCTTTATGCGTCCAAATGACTAGAAGAACACAAACAGTGTATTAATCGTCCCTTAAAGGAGACCTGCATTGAAAAAAATGCAGTCAGATTTTTTGAACAAAAATAACTTACATTTACACGAGATCCTTCTGAATGTAGTAAAGTAAATCTGCAAGCCCAGATCTGTCATTAATCTTCATTTGAAAATGACAAATTTACAGCTAACATTTAGCCCTCCGCAAATTGTCCCTCTCATCATGGACGCTGCCAAGACGTCACGGACAAGACCCTCTCCCAGCATGCATTGCGCCAACTGTAATTTGTGGATTTACGTCAGTTTGCATCTGCACCTTTTTCTTGTCTTATACGGAAGGATCTACTTTTTTTAAAACTTCATATTGTTCATACTTCTCTCAGCGTCCATGGAGCTCTGGGGCTCCGATTGCCGAGACGTGCGGTGCTGTGGATTTTGCCACAAGAGGTCTGTCCTTGCAGCAACAGGTGTACCGGCCGCTTTGCATTAAAACAGCGAGCGTAGCGGAGGCAGAGAGCAGGAGAGGAAGAACGGCGCCCGCTGTCGATGTCATTGCTGATCTGAGCACACAGATCTGTATCTCACATTCATTGCAGCTTACTTTCGGATGTTGAAACCATGACGTGCATAAGTAACATTACTAACAGATAAAATCAATTTCAATGCGGGATCGGACTGAAGGCGTCCCTGACGTCATGGAAATGATACGGCTGTACAAACTGTTTTCACAGAGGGCTAAATTTTAGCTGCAAATTTGTCATTTTTAAATGAAGATTTCTCCACTGAATTACAAATTTGGGCTTACAGATTTACTTTACTGCATTCACAAGGGTCTTATAAATACATATCAGTTATTTCTTTCTGAAATCTGACCACATTTATTTCAATGCAGGTCTACTTTAAATGCACTAATTAATAATCCATATAACAAAAAGTCAAAAAGCAGACACTGATTTTAAAAAATAGATGCAAATGTGAAGTGTTTCCTGTAAGTGTCATGTTGAAAACTGTACCTTGTCATCAATGACTGCTGAGAAGAATGTGCTAAAGTCATTCACGGGCTGATGAAACAGGAGAGATCCTTAAATATTTTAACAACCTACAGGACACAACTTCTCTTCACTGCAAAAGACCATCTCAAAATGTGTCATACTGAAATTTAAGTCTTGGGCAAAGTTTCTTCAAGGTGACATTTAAACACAGCTTTTACCATATTTGCCTGTCAGAAGGCCCAGGGCACAGCACCAGCCCACTCCCTTTTTGAAGAAAGCTGGTGAAGCACCCACCCGAAATTAAACTACATTACAAGGAACACACCAACAGGTGAGTTATTTGTGATTTATTACCTGAGGCCATCACATATGGCCATCAGGTACTGTGAGGGCTTTGTATCCATCCGTCTGTCTGTGCTCGACATAACTCCAGTCCTATTACTCCCAGAGTCTTCAAATTCACAGGGAACATTCTTAGGCCACAGACCTTGGACAAGTTCAAAGATGGCTAACCCAGACCTATTTTAAGAGGATAAAAAGCCACATTCTGTTTAAATCTGTTCAGTTTTGTTTTTGAGTGGTGGGTGTGACAGCCAATCACAGTAGAACTGCACCATAATGTCAGTGGCTGGTTTCTCCAAAATTGCTTTGTTTTGTGTGTTTATGTACAGTGGGGTAAAAAAGTATTTGGTCAGTCCCTGATTGTGCAAGTTCTCCTACTTAGAAGATGAGAGAGGTCTGTAATTTTGATCATAGGTACACTTCAACTATGAGAACCAAAATGAGAAAAAAAAAAAAATCCAGGAAATCACACTGCAGGATTTTTAAATAATTTATTTGTAAATTATGGTGGAAAATAAGTATTTGGTCAATAACAAAAGTTCAACTCAATACTTTGTAACATAATCTTTGCTGGCAATGACAGAGGTCAAACGTTTCCTGTAAGTCATCACCAGGTTTGTACACACTGTAGCTGGTATTTTGGCTCATTCCTCCATGCAGATCTCCTCTAGAGCAGTGATGTTTTGGGTCTGTCGCTGGGCAACATGGACTTTCAACTCCCTCCACAAATTTTCTATGGGGTTGATGTCTGCAGACTGGCTCCTTTCATTGCCCGAGCGGTGTGTTTGGGATCATTGTCATGCTGGAAGACCCAGCCACGTTGCATCTTCAATGCTCTCACTGATGGAAGGAGGTTTGGCTTAAAATCTCACAATACATGGCCCCGTTCATTCTTCCCTTAACACGGATCAGTCGTCCTGTCCCCTTTGCAGAAAAACAGCCCGAAAGCATGATGTTTCCACCCCCATGCTTCACAGTAGATATGGTGTTCTTGGAATGCAACTCGGCATTCTTCTTCTTCCAAACACAACGAGTTCAGTTTTTAACAAAATGTTCTATTTTGGTTTCATCTGAGCACATGATATTCTCCCAATCCTCTTCTGGATCATCCATATGCTCTCTGGCAAACTTCAGATGAGCCTGGACATGTACTGGCTTAAGCAGGGGGACATGCCTGGCACTGCAGGATTTGAGTCCCTCTGTGCATAGTGTGTAGCCTTTATTACTTTGGTCCCAACTCTCTGCAGGTGATTCATCAAGTCCCTCCATGTAGTTCTGGGATTTTTGTTCACCGTTCTCATGATCATTTTGACCCCACGGGATGAGAGCTTGCGTGGAGCCCCAGATCGAGGGAGATTATCAATGGTCTTGTATGTCTTCCATTTTCTTACAATTGCTCCCACAGTTGATTTATTCATTCCAACCTGCTTGACTATTGTAGATTCACTCTTCCCAGCCTGGTGCACATATACAATTTTCTTCCTGGTGTCCTTCAACAGCTCTTTGGTCTTGGCCATGGTTGAGTTTGGAGTCTGACTGTCTGAGGCTGTGGACAGGTGTCTTTTATACAGATAACGAGTTCCAACAAGTGCCATTAATACAGGTAACAGGTGGAGGAGAGAAAAGCTTTTTAAAGAAGATGTTACAGGTCTGGGAGAGCCAGAAATCTTGTTTGTGTACTTGTGGGTGACCAAATACTTATTTTCCACCACAATTTACAAATAAATTCTTTAAAAATCCTCCAATGTGATTTCCTGGATTCTTTTCCTCATTTTGAAAATTACAGACCTCTCTCATCTTTCTAAGTAGGAGAACTTGCACAGTCACGGACTGACGAAATACTTTTTTACCCCACTGTACTTGTTTCTCATATATTATGTAAAAGCTGGCGAGAAATAAACATTTCTAAAACTGAAAACGCTGTTTTTGGAACCTAGTAACACATCTGAACTTATTTACCAGACATTTCGCGGGCGTTAGCATGGTGATATCACAGGCTGGTAGCTAGCTGCAACACGCAGTTTCGTTTGTGTGTAAATATAACCTCTTTGTCAAATATTATGTAAAAGCTAGCTAGAAAACACTTCTAAAACATTAGCTTGTACGCTAACTTTCACAAATTCAAAGCTATTGGAATTAAATTTGTCTCATGAATAATTGGAAATGCACAGAGGGTGTTCTACAAATATTCCTTCATTTGCACAAAATGAACAAATGATGATTTGATCTGAACATGTACAAATTGTACGTAGAACGATATCATGTTAATAATCAATTAAACAACTGCAAATTATAAAGAACATAATGCTCATATGGCCGAGGGTATTTTAGCATTGCGTTATATTTTTATTTGTGATGAAATCAGACGTTATTGAAATGGGTACTGCGACAAACATAATACTGACCAAGCTCGTGCATTGACCCACCACTTCTTTGGGAAGAATTTCGCACAGAGAGCCCCAGGCGCTCTGATGGGCAAATACGGTAAAGCTTTTAACACTGATGTCTAGCTGTTCACATTAACATTAACACAAGCATCACTAAACAAAGTGGAGCTAATCAGTGCTACATTCAAGTATTAATAACCAAAGTCAGATACAAAAGTCATTACGTGTAAATGGGTATGTGACAGGTCCTCTGGTCAATGTAGCCAATATGTCAGCTCCTATCAGCAGAGTGTGAAGTGCTGAATTCTTCGCAGAAGAAGAAAAAAAGCTTTTGTGTTGAGTGTGTGGTAAATATTAATTAATCTTATTAATTCAGCCCCCCCAACAAAAAATACTTGGGTATGTCATTAATTCAGAAAAATCAGGGGTGTGAATTCAATTCAAAGAACTTTTTCTGTTCGGAACTTCATATCAGAAGAGCATCAGTGCTTATCCATAATCACACACACACACACACACACACACACACACACACACACACATTATATACAACATACCACACAGAGCAATTAACAGCGGAAATAAACACAAAACATAGATAATAAATGAACAAAAAATAGTTTAAATAGGCACAAAGCTTGATGTGGCTTTTAGCCTGAAGGTAAAACTAAGTCCCTTCGACTGTTTCCTTCTTTTCACTCGGGGTCGTCACAGCAGATCCAAGGTTGATCTGCATGCTATGTAGTGTGTGTGTGTGTGTGTGTAATGTCCAAGGCTAATTGCATTCCTTATAATTTCGACCTTCTCTTGTGAGTGCTGATAAGTGGTTCCTGCTCAGTGCGCTTATTTTACTGCTCACCGTTCAGATTTTATTTAATGGGCTGTGTGATAAACGTCAATAATAATCAGTAAATCATATAATGTATAGAGTCCGTAATGTGGCTCTGTTGTAAAAAGACTGACAGATGGTTAAAACTCATAAGATGAGGAAACATAGTATGCGACTGTCTGTACTGATATTGGAATTAAGTGGACAAGGCTGTCATAAATTATGTTGGAAGAAAAACACTGCCATCTAGTGGATAACAGTGACCCGTAGTGTGTGGGGTGACTGTCAAAAGCAGCTTTGTATATGCATTTACAGAAAGAAAAACAGTATATTATATATATACACACACATATATACACATACACACACACACACACACACACACACACACACACACACACACACACACACACACACACACACACACACACACACACAAAATGCTATACAAGGAGGATTTTGAATTGCAAAGGGGTCTTAGTACTTAATATGTTTAAAGTGCCTTCTATCAGGGCCTGTTGGCTCATATCAGTGTTTAGACACACTGCAGGTCATGTGCTTCTGGCAAGATTTTGAGTTATCTGGTTAATTCTTCAAATTAGGGCTGTTTTATTGAATTAATGCATTTATTACCTGGTTAATCCAGAAAAACAGCCAGACAGCATGTTTGCGTATCTGCTCTGGTTGTCCACATTTTTAGCACATTGAGAAAATGACTAAATGATTCATGCATGTCTGTTTCAGACACTTTCCACAGGTCCAAATTTTTGACCGATGAAGACTCCCGTCACAAAATGTACACTTTTTAATTCTGCAGCGAGTGTGAGAGATCACTGAACTGCTCGTGTGCAGTCATGTCTGCTGTTAGAAATAATCTGACCAATGCAGAGAACAACCAAATCTCCAAACCTGACATTTAACAGACTTTTTTTTTTCTTTTTTAACAATACTGTTATGTGGTTTTGGGTGTATTTTTTGGATGAAGAACAGGTCACTGTGAACTCACATCTCCCAGTTTGATTTCTTTGTGAATGGCCAGAAGTTCCTGTTTGATCAGAGGCCACGCGGTATCTGGTACGTACATCCTGGAGCAGGCTGAGCACTTCTGACCTCCGTACTCAAACGCCGAGCGAATCGTCCCCATCACCACATTCTTCATATCAGCAGATTTGTGCACAAAGTGGAAGTTTTTCCCACCGCACTCTGAAAATGAGAAAAGCCGTGTTCACACAAGAAACAGAAAATCAAGTGTATAAACTGCACCTAATTTCAGGTTTAAGGAATATCTCTGTCAGTATTTACAAAGAAAACTACTTGGTATTCCAGCATTTAAAAAAAAGATTAAATACACAAACCAACTTTTTGTCTCCTGCAGGTAAAGGCAACAATATTTTTTTTAATTTCTGCATGAAGTCCACTTTTTTCATTAAGTGCAAAACTGCATCACAGTTACAGAATGATGGGGACAGCAGATCTTTGATTCACCTCCTGCTAACCGAGGAAACACCCGGTAGGTGTCCAGGTTTTGGGCGACCTGCTTCCAAAGACGCTTAAAGGTCCTGCAAAAGATTAGTAAATTATCATTTGCTAATTTATTAAATCATGTCAACCATAACAAGTGAGGAGGAACATCTCCATATCTGAACCATTTGTCCACAAAAGCGGTAATTAAGAAAGTATAACTACAGTAGTTAAGTCAGTTGTCAAACATTTAAGATGATTCACTAACTCATCAGTCAACACCGTAAACTGTTCAAGCATGACACCTCTATGTCACAAAAGAACAGAAAACCATTAAATACAGACATGACTCAGTATCAACAGACACACAGCACTGAAGGACTTCAATCAAGATCCAGTGCAAAAAAAAACAAAAAAACTGCAACACGTGGACAGACATAAATATTCTTTCATTCATTCATTCATCTTCAACCGCTTATCCGGGATGAGGACGCGGGGGCAACAGCTCCAGCAGGGGACCCCAAACTTCCCTCTCCCAGGCCACATTGACCACCTCTGACTGGCGGATCCGGAGGTGTTCCCAGACCAGTGTTGAGATGTAATCTCTCCACCTAGTCCTGGGTCTTCCCTGGGGTTTCCTCCAAGGTGGACGTGCCTGGAACACCTCCCTTGGGAGGCGCCAAGGAGGCATCCTTAACAGATGCCCGAACCACCTCAGCTGGCTCTTTTCAATGCGAAGGAGCAGCGACTCCACTCCGAGCTCCCCATGAGAAGACCTAACTTCTCACTCCATCTCTAAGGGAGACACCAGCCACCCTCCTAAAGAAGCCCATTTCAGCCACTTGTACCTGCGATCTAGTTCTTTCCGTCATGACCCAACCCTCATGACCATAGGTGAGAGTCAGAACGAAGATTGACCAGTAGATCGAGCGCTTTGCCTTTTGGCTCAGCTCCCTTTTCTTCACAACAGTATGGTAGAGAGAATGCAATACCGCCCCTGCTGCACCAATCCTCCAGCCAATCTCAAGCTCTATTGTCCCCTCACTCGAGAACAAGACCCCAAGGTACTTGAACTCCTTCACATGGGGCAAGATCGTATTCCTACCCACAGTAGGCAATCCATCGATTTCCTGCTGAGAGGTGCTGATCCTCATCCCAGCCGCTTCACACTCAGCTGTGAACCGATCCAGTGAGTGTTGGAGGTCACTGGCCGATGAAGCCAATAGGACCACATCATCTGCAAAAAGCAGTGATGAGACCCCGAACCTCTTCCCACTACACCTCAATATTCTGTCCATGAATATCACAAACAGGACTGGTGACAAGGTGCAGTCCTGGCAGAGGCCAACCCCCATCAGAAACGAGTCCGACTTACTGCCGAGCACCTGAGCACAGCTCTTGCTTTGTGAGTACAGAGATTGGATGGTCCTGAGAAGGGACCCCCTCACTCCATACTCCCGGAGCACCACCCACAGTATCTCCCGGGGTACCCCATCATACACCTTCTCCAAGTCCACAAAACACATATAGACTGGATGTGCATACTCTCAGGTCCCCTCCAGGATCCTTGTGAGTGTAAAGAGCTGGTCAATTGTTCCACGACCAGGACGGAACCCACATTGTTCCTCTTCAATGTGATGTTTGACTATCGGCCGAACCCTCCTTTCCAGCACGCTGGAGTAGATATTACCAGGGAGGCTGAGCAGTGTGATGCCCCTGTAACTGGCACACACTCTCTGGTCCCTTTTTTTTTTAAACACAAAACAAACAACAAATATGGGGACCTATATGTATATATATATAGGTACATTTTCAGTCCCATATTAAAGCCAAATCCTTACGGGACGCTGCCTGTGAAGTTGATGCCTGCGAGGTGCTCAGACGCAGTGACGGTATCTCCAAACACCGGCCCATCGGCTGGCAAAAACTGGATGATGTTTGGGGCATACCACACTCCCGTAGGATTTTGTAGACTGTGTAGCTTGCAGACATGGCAGCATCACTCGGTTTCCACAGGACCACATTACCCTGAAGAAAAACACACAAAAAACAAAACAAACAACAAGAGGTCAATTCTGCAAGTGAATACCATTTCCCCACTGACGACCGCGACATGCTCTTTAACCATGTGGTGGAAAGAAGAAATTAATTAAAGATAGGCTACAAGAAGATTAGAGTGACCTGAAGCATGACAATGCAACTAATAAATACATAATGAAAATAAACAAACATGCATTTTAAATGCATCATCATCCAGCAGTAGAGGAAAAACAAACTAGGACATACCATCAGAGCTGGGGTACCTGCCAGATTTCCTCCAATCGCAGTGAAGTTAAAAGGAGAAATAGCTGCTACAAAACCCTGAATATTGTGAAATAAAAGAAGATGCATTTATATCAAAGTACAAGGACATCACCATTAACAACAGACAGAATTTAGCATGAAACAACTCAAAAATGACAGCAGCAATAGCAAATTGAAGTTAGTTGTTAGCTGACATCTTTAAATTTTCCAATAGAGTGAAAAGACATTCATGAAGTAAAAAGTATTTTTCCTCTCCAAACAACAGCCTTTATTTCTTATTTAGTCACTGACATTATTCTTTGTAAATATAAAAAAGGCATCTTGAAGTATTAATGTATGTAATGTTCCAGACGTTCTTACCTCCAGCCCGCGGTAGAGCGCGGTGTTTGTGCTGCCCTCGCCATCCATCGGCTGCTGTTTCTGCAAGTCGAGGGCATGTTTGGCATTGAACCGAAAAAAGTCAATCAGCTCTGCGGCAGCATCGATCTCAGCCTGCACCACAGTTTTACCCTGGAATTCACGGTTAAAAACAAAACATACACATACATACATACACACACACACACACGACAACAAACAAATGTAACTGTAGCACTTTACAACAAGGGTATCATTAATTAATGCATGAACTAACACTGAATTAATACTGAACTAATGTCTTTCATTACCTCCGCCCAACTTTTGTTGTCACCTCTGTTTGTTTGTCTGTTTGTGAACAGCCTGTAACCCACAATTTTTCATATATCGATATGAAAGTTTGACAAAGGATTCATATTGTGATAGACAGGAACTGATTAGATTTTCAAGGTCATAGGTCAAAGTCAGGAAAAATCTTGGAAAACTGGAAGAATCCATATCCCTTAACATTGAATTAATTTACAAAAATTCATAACTGTCAAAAAAGACCTAGTTTGTTTCATATTTGAGAAAGTTATGTAGGATGGTATCCTTTATCGACTGACACAGTTTGATCGGAATTACAGATTTTGTCAGCTCTACCTAGTTTCTCCATGATCGGAGCCAAACACATGCACGCACGCACGCACGCATAGAGGCCACTTGGCTAATAATATACAGATGGATTTTACATTACATCTTAATCAAATGTGTCCCAATCACACTCATATTTGAAAGTGAGGTGCAGATTGACACTCACTATCGCCTGACAAAGTTTGATCTGGATCTGATCCGGATTGTGGTTTCTGTGGACATTTGAATTTAACATTGAAAAGCCCATGTGGTGCACATTTTGCATTATATCTCAATCAAAAGTGCCTCAATCACTCTCATTAGTGACGATGAGGTGCAAACTGGTACTCTCAATGAATAGCGTAAAGGCACCTGGACACTTGCACAAATTTGATCCACGAACTGCATCTGTTGTAAACTGTGCGTGAACTGTGAGCAGCTGTGTGCCAGTGTATAAAGAAAATTTTGTAATGTTCAAAACTTCTGGCACAGATTAATTTTGTGAACTAGTCATGAACACTGTGCAACCCATTCGAAAACACTGCACATCACTGTGTGTCGTTCCACGCAGCGCATCTGAACGATTATGAGATGTCACATCTTATAATAAACGTAATTTTATAGATGCATTATAATTAACTCATAAGAAGGAATGAAATTGCAACTGTTTTACCAACCATTACAATATGTATATTATAAAGAATTACCTTTGAGACAAGATTCCAAATGTGTTCTCCACCGCAAAACGCACACAAGACAACCTGCAGCTGTAGATAATTTCTCTGTGATTCTGGGAGTGATGACAGAATGGTTTCATCGGCCAGGTTCTGAGACCAAATGCGTCATCGGCGACAAAATTATTATTTTATATAGTGTGGCGTCAAGCGGGATGCATTGGCACATTGACCATAATTAAATGTTTATTATTGCATTAACTAAGGGTAGCATGGTGGCTTAGTGGTTAGCACTGTTGCCTCACAGCGAGAAGGTCATGGGTTCAATTCCCGCCTGTGACCTTTCTGTGTGGAGTTTGCATGTTTTCCCCGTGTTTGCGTGGGTTTCCTCCGTGTGCTCAGGTTAGGTGGACTGGAATCTTTAAACTGTCCATAGTTGCGGTTGTGGAAAGCGTTACTAATTTAACAAATTTATCTTTAGTTCTTAACTTAAGAGTGATAGGTTGATATTATCTTTATGCTTAAAAAAAAATAAATAAATACTAGTGTGTTGCCCGTGGGGATCCATGAGCTCCAGATTGGGTAGTGTTTCTAAAATAGGTAGCTGACATTTTTCAAGGCTTGTAATAAATTATGCAAAGTTTCAATAATGATTATAACTCAAAGTGCAGGAAATTTAAATGAGAAATTTTTGTGAATAATTGTATAAGGTAAGAGAGATAAGAGATAAGAAAAACTTTATTATCATTGTAATAAATAATGAAACTTCGTTGGTGACAACCAGTCAGTAGCAGCAATGATTAAATAGAATAAAATAAATATAAGCTCAATAAGGTGCAAGAGACAACAACAGACATGTTATTTACAGTGTATACTGAGATGTAAAAATTGCACTGCCCATGGGTGTTTAAAATCCAGTAGGAGGGGCAATAGTCTGGCTCAGTCTGTAGCTGAAGCTGGAGAGTATGGGGGGGAGGGGTGATGGAGGCTACAGCTCTGGGGAAAAACCTGTTCCTCATCTGCTAGTCCGGGTTTTTATGTTGCAGAATCGTTTCCCTGATGGGAGCGGGGCAAACAGATGGTGTCTGGGGTGTGTTTGGTCGGTGGAGATCCTGGTGGCTCTCCTCTGCAGGCGTCCAGCATACACAGCATCCAGGACAGGAAGCTCAGCTCCAACAATCCTCTGGGCTGTCCTCACAACTCGAGCCAATTCTCTTCTGTTTTCTGCTGTGCAGCTGGCATACCATAAGGTCATGCCCTGACAGAGGATGCTCTCCACAGGAGCTGAGGGGATAGACCAGCCCACTTCAGCTCTCTGAAGAAGAAGAGCCTTTGTTGTGCCTTCTTCATCAGGTGGGAGGCGTTGACTGACCAAGAGAGGTCCTTGGTGAAATGAAATGAGGATTATCTTTAACGTGGGTAACCAACAAAAGCACGAAACTTATTTCCAGAAGGGCCCACGGCACGTGTCTCCCACTCCACCCCAGCACTGTTGTTAAGAGTGCCAGTCGGGAGCGTGGCTGCGATCGGGAAGAGAACCCGAGTCGCTGGCATTCCAGTCCAACATGCAAGCTGTTACGCCACCACCTCCCTTGGTGATGTGGAGCCCCTGGAATTTGATGTTGTCCACCACTTCCACCGTCTCACTGTTTATGTGAAGTGGTCAGGGTTTGGTCCTGTACCTCCTGAAATCCACAATGACCTCCTTGGTTTTGGTGGTGTTCAGAAGCAGGTTATTCTCTGAACACCACTGGGACAGATGTTGTACCTCCCCCTTGTAGAGAGCCTCCTCATTGTCACTAATAAGCCCAACTACAGTGGTGTCATCAGCAAATTTCACCATAGTGTTAGAAGAGTGGATGGTGGTGCAGTCCTGAGTAAAGAGGGTGAACAGGGTTGGGCTGAGCACACAGCCCTGTGGAACCCCAGTGTTCAGCATCATGGTGGTGGATGTATGTCTTCCTATCCTGACACTTTGTGGCCTATAGGTAAGAAAGTCCATAATTAATGTGCAGAGTGAAGTGGTAAGTCCAAAATCCTGGAGTTTGTGAAGCAGTTTCTAGAGGATTATTGTATTGAAGGCAGAGCTGAAGTCTATGAAGACCATCCGGGCATATGCATTTTGTTGTTCCAGGTGGGTCAGAGCTGAGTGGAATGCAACAGAGACTGCACCCTCTGCAGATCTGTTCCTCTGGTGGGCAAACTGGTATCTATCCAGATCTGCAGGAATGATGTCTCTGATGTGGGACAGGATGACCCTCTCAAAGCACTTCATGACTACCGAGGTCAGGGCGACAGGGCAGTAGTCATTAAGGCAGGTCACGGATGTCTTCTTTGGTACAGGGATGATAGTGGTGGATTTAAGACAAGTGGGGACAGCAGCTTGTTGCAACAAGAGGTTGAAGATGTTGGTGAACATTCCCGTTAGCTGGTCAGCACGTGACTGCAGTGTGCGGCCTGACACCCCGTCAGGTCCTGCCATTTTCGAGCTCTTGATGCCCCTCAGAGCAGATTTCACTTGGTATTGCTGCAGGACAAATGCTGGTTCTTCACTTGATGAGGTGGTTTGAGGATCTGCTCTGAGATCCTGCATGTTAAAGCGTGCAAAGAAATGGGTCAGGGTGTCAGGCAGTGTGCTGTCAGGGCTGATCTGTGAGCTGCTGCCCTTATAGTCTGTAAAGGCTTTGATGGCAGTCCACATGCTTCGGGGGTTGTTGTGAGCAAAGTGTCCTTCGAAGCGCTGCTTGTACCTCTGTTTGGTCTCTCTGATCCCCCTTTTAAGATTCCTCAGGGTGTGGCTGTAGGCCTGCATGTCACCTGGCCTGAAGGCAGCCTCCTGAACCTTGAGGAGTGTCTGAACATGACTGTCTATCCACTGTTTGTGGTTCGGGAACACCATGATGGTTTTGATGGTCAATACTGGCTCATAGCAGAAGTGAATGTAGGCCAGGCCAGCTGAGGTGTATTCCTCAAGATCTGCTCCCTCTGCAAACACCTCCCAGTGTGTGTTCTCAAAACAGTCCTGCAGAAGAGAAGTGGCTTCCTCCCCCCAAACTTGATTGGTCTGGTTCTGCAAATCAGAGGCTTGTAGGATGGAGTCAGTGTCAGAGAAAGGTGATCAGAGAGACCCAGGTGTGGAGATGGTGCAGCTTTATAGGCTCTAGAAATGTTGGTGTAGACATGATCCAATAGGTTGTTTTCTCTGGTTGGGAATTTAATGTTCTTGTAAAATTCGGGCATTTCTGTCCTCAGGTCTTTGTTGTTAAAGTCTCATGCTACTATCACTGTAGCCTCAGGGTGAGCAGTCATCTGGGTGTTAATGACGCTGTGCAGCTCCTTCAGGGCTATGCTAGCATTAGCATGCAGTGGTATGTAAACAACAGTGATAAGAATAGCAGAAAACTCATATGATGTGTAGAACGGCCTGCATTTTACAGCCAATTACTCCAAGTTCGGAGAGCAGCCCGACCCAAGAATGTCTGTAGCCCTGCACCAGTTACTGTGAATGTAAACACACACTCTCCCGCCTTCTGTCTTACCGGACGCGGCAGTTCGATCCACTCAGCTCGATGGCTGCATCCGGGACCCAAGTCTCCGTGATCATTGTCACACAGCTGTTTGTTCTTTGGGACATAATCCTGAGCCTCAGTTCGTCCATCTTGTTGACTAGAGACCGGGAGTTAATGAGGAAGAAACTCAGTAGGGCAGGGGCCTGTACTACGAAGCGGGGTTAACTTACTCAGATGTAACCCAGGGTCAACCTCTTAAACCGGGGTTGACAAAAAACCTGGTTTGCTCAAGTGGTGTTAATCGGTACTATGACGCTGAATAAGATGTTGATTTGTTGAACCTGTGTTAACCTAATTGGAGTTTGTGCGTGTTCACATAAAAAGGGCAGGTTGCAGCACACATCACCATTTTTCAATGATGGCGCAGTCACCTTACTTTACCGAAGAAGAATGCACGATTATTATGCGGAGCAACGAGGAATTTAAATTAATGTTAAGGGGGAAATCGAACACATCGTCTGCCAATAAAGCAAGACAGGCTTGTTGGCAACGTACTGCTGATCGGGTAAATGCGTAAGTACAATTCAATTGTTCTCCAAATCTGTTACAGATGATTAACCTGTGGAATGTCTAATATGTGTAAAAAAAAAATGACCTTCTGTCATTAATTACGCCCAGATGCAACACGATTCAGAAGTGGGCATAGGCCTACTAATAAATGTTAGGTTAATTTAATGTTTCCTAAATAGGCTACCTTGACTGTATGATTGCTATTCCTAATCCTGTCAATATTTCAGATGCAATAGCAGTGCCAAACGCACCTGGCAGCAGGTGAAGATGAAATATAAAAACATCCTTCAGAACGGTAGGTTAATATTCATAGCTTGATAAGCTCCACTTCGTCTAATTAATGGACATGCATTAGACCTATTTTGACATTAGTAATTACCCGTGATTGCATAAAATCCTTCTTTGATTTGCATTGCGGATAAATGGCCAGGGAAAACGACAAATGCATCCAACAGTTTAGATAGAGCAAGTACTACCTTGCGAATCATACGACATACAGTATTCTTGCTCAGATGTTCAGCATCACCGATGGAATACATAAATTGTCCACTGGCAAAATAGGCACAAGGCACATTATCTGCTCGATCGTCGGGGCATTGCTACACTGTAAAAAATGACTTTTTTGAACAGGAAAACGCTGGCAGCTGTGGTTACCAGGGAATTCCTGTAAAACATTCAGCAGCACAGTAGATAACATTACAGACATAATATGTATATGGATTTACAGTGAATGAACCACGGCTGACTCACATTAAAAGAACTTAAATCTACAAACAAGAGCTCTCTTTTTTTGCACATTTAACTGCTGTATTTTTTACAGGAATTCCCTGGTAACCACAGCTGCCAGTGTTTTCCTGTAAAAACAGTCTTTTTTTACAGTGTACGATGGGTGATGTTACAGACTTCTGGCCCGATCAGCTGACAAAGATAACGAATTCCCTCGGCTGAGAATCTATATCTTTCATAGAGAATATCGTCCGGGTATGTCAGCGGATTCTGGCGGTCTTTAAAAACCCTCGCCCTGCGAAGAGAGCCCCTCACAATTTGTGACCCAATATCAAACGGATCATCCAGGTAGGCCGGCATTGTCTTCGGAGTGATTGAAGGTGGATGGACGGTACTTATAAAGGGAGTGGTTAAGCGAAAGCCTCAAGCTAACCGAGAACATAACCTGCTCGCAGCAGGTTTGGCACACAGCATAAATTGCCATGGCAGCATACCTCGATCAAAACCTATCCACCTTTCGTAGTACAGGTTAACCGGGAAGTTACTCCACACGTCATCAACTTACTCCCGAAGTTACCCTGATAAGCCAGTAACCCAGCTTCGTAGTACAGGCCCCTGGTCTGTGTGGGTTAGCCTTTGTATTTATTATTTGCCACATTTAGTTGATGTCACGTTTAAGAACTGGCAAGGTTGAGTTATTACCTTTGTTCAGAGTTGGTCTGCTTACCAGGGACTGATTAACGGTGATATCAGTGTCCATTGTTCACTGTTATCTAATATCCCTAATTTCTCCAAAAATATTAGTCCTGTCAATTTTCTGTTTTTGCTGCGTTCATCCTTGACCCAAAATACATAAACCTACCAAACGGCAAATGTCAACTCTACACAGTTTCTCCGTGATTGAAGTCTCTCTCTCTCTCTCTCACACACACACACACACACCACTTCGCTATTAATATATCAACTGATATTGACAAAAGTACTGTATATCATTCAGGAATTGGTATCGAAGTCAAAGTATCAGTGCTGGTACCAGTATTGACCATTTCTGAATGATACGCAGTCCTAAGGAGTAATCATGTTATGTATTTATTTAAATCGCCCTTACCTGCCCAATCATGGTCTTTGCTAAGATCTCTGCTCTTTTTGATCCGCTGATCACATCAGCTGCTTTGAAGAGAATCTGAGCTCTTTCCTGAACAGGCTTCAAGTCCCACTCTTTCCGCGCTGCCACAGATGCCAAGATAGCTTTATTGATCATTTCCTATGACAACCATATTGAAGCAAAAGAAGATGGCCGGCCACACACACACACACACACACACACACACACACACACACACACACACACACACACACACACACACACACACACACACAATACATTCAGAGATTTGTTTCAATAGTTCTCACAAATTCTTTCCAGGACTTCAAAATATGGTATGTGGTGTGTTGGTTTCAAACGAAAAAGTTGAATTTGTTGGACATTCAACCAGAGAAAAAAAGATTCAACACTGACAAGAAAAACTTTAAAGAGCTTGAAAGTGTAAAACTGGTATTTGTGGAACTAAACCACATTTCAAGAAGGACATTCATCATGAGAAACCTTTATCTGTTGTTCAATCACTGAACTATGCGAGACACCTGAATATGCACCCGTATATACCCCGTTCTTCCATCAGAGGTCACTGGGGCTCTCCATGTGAAATTCTGTCTCAAGAGGGGGCGGGCTGATGCATGAGCATAGCCAATATATCATGTACATCAGAATGCCAATTTCAATAAAATATCTAATTTCATCACAAATAACTCACCTGATTGTGTCCATTTTTTTTTCCTTTTGTCATTCATTGTATTCCATATAATTTAATTTAATTTCAGGTGGGCGTTTAAGCAACTTTCTTCAAAAAGGGGGTGTGCTGATGCCTGGCCCTGGGCCCTCCCACATGCAAACACCATGGTAAATTATACCGTCCAAAAATGGTGTGTACTGCAGAATCATGTTTATAATGGAAAAATAGTGAAGTTAATCTCCAAGAGCTTGTAGCTGTTAATCAATAGTCTATGACAATGGTATCCAAAGTATTCCAGAAAGGGCAGAGAGGGTGCAGGTTTTCTTTGCAGCCACTGACTCCAGCAGGTGATTTTACTGCACAATCTCTGCCTTTTCTGGAATACTTTGGACACCACTGGTCAAAGACAATTTGAGAGAATGATCCAACCAAAACTGACAATTGTACAAATAGGAAGTACAACAGATAATTTAACCCATTTTAGACTGATAAAAAAAAGAATAGACCAAAATAATTACCATTAAAGATCAGGGGCCTGTACTACGAAGCGGGGTTAACTTACTCAGATGTAACCCAGGGTCAATCTCCTAAACCGGGGTTGACAAAACCTGGTTTCCTCAAGTGGTGTTAATCGGTACTACGACACTGAATAAGATGTTGATTTGTTGAACCTGTGTTAACCTAATTGGAGTTTGTGCACGTTCACATAAAAGGGGCAGGTTGCAGCACATGTCACCATTTTTCAATGATGGCGCAGTCACCTTACTTTACCGAAGAAGAATGCACGATTATTATGCGGAGCTATGAGGAATTTAAATTAATGTTAAGGGGGAAATCGAACACATCGTCTGCCAATAAAGCAAGACAGCCTTGTTGGCAACGTATTGCTGATCGGGTAAATGCATACGTACAATTGAATTGTTCCCCAAATCTGTTACAGATGAGTAACCTGTGGAATGTCTAATATGTGTAAAAAAATGACCTTCTTTCATTAATTACACCCAGATGCAACACGATTCTGAAGTGGGCATAGGCCTACTAATAAATGTTAGGTGAATTTAATGTTTCCTAAATAGGCTACCTTGACTGTATGATTGCTATTCCTAATCCTGTCAATATTTCAGATGCAATAGCAGTGCCAAACGCACCTGGCAGCAGGTGAAGATGAAATATAAAAACATCCTTCAGAACGGTAGGTTAATATTCATAGCTTGATAAGCCCCACTTCGCCTAATTAATGGACATGCATTAGACCTATTTTGACATTAGTAATTACCCGCGATTGCATAAAACCCTTCTTTGATTTGCATTGCGGATAAATGGCCAGGGAAAACGACAAATGCATCCAACAGTTTAGATAGAGCAAGTACTACCTTGCGAATCATACGACATACAGTATTCTTGCTCAGATGTTCAGCATCACCGATGGAATACATAAATTGTCCACTGGCAAAATAGGCACAAGGCACATTATCTGCTCGATTGTCGGGGCATTGCTACACTGTAAAAAATGACTTTTTTGTACAGGAAAATGCAGGCAGCTGTGGTTACCAGGGAATTCCTGTAAAACATGCAGCAGCACAGTAGATAACATTACAGACATAATAGGTATATGGATTTACAGTGAATGAACCACGGCTGACTCACATTAAAAGAACTGTTAAATCTACAAACAAGAGCTCTCTTTTTCTGTACATTTAACTGCTGTATTTTGTACAGGAATTCCCTGGTAACCACAGCTGCCAGTGTTTTCCTGTAAAAACAGGAGTCTTTTTTTACAGTGTACGATGGGTGATGTTACAGACTTCTGGCCCGATCAGCTGACAAAGATAACGAATTCCCTCGGCTGAGAATCTATATCTTTCATAGAGAATATCGTCCGGGTATGTCAGCGGATTCTGGCGGTCTTTAAAAACCCTCGCCCTGCGAAGCGAGCCCCTCACAATTTGTGCCCCAATATCAAACGGATCATCCAGGTAGGCCGGCATTGTCTTCGGAGTGATTGAAGGTGGATGGACGGTACTTATAAAGGGAGTGGTTAAGCGAAAACCTCAAGCTAACCGAGAACATAACCTGCTCGGAGCAGGTTTGGCACACAGCATAAATTGCCATGGCAGCATACCTCGATCAAAACCTATCCACCTTTCGTAGTACGGGTTAACCGGGAAGTTACTCCACACGTCATCAACTTACTCCCGAAGTTACCCTGATAAGCCAGTAACTCCGCTTCGTAGTTCAGGCCCCAGAACTATAATGTGGTTGAAGAATATATTTTGATACAACTTACCTTTTCAGCATAGCAGAACTTTGCCACTTTATGCGAGTGATTGAATGGCTTTGAGAAGAAACAAAGAAAATCAACATCAATACTGTAACAGCCAATGCACTACACAAATATTTATTAATTAATCGAATTATCTGAGATATGACCAAAATAATTCATTTTATCAAGTGAAAAAGAAAATGCAGCTAGAAACAGATAATATTGCAAATTTTTGCAATCCGGAACTACATCCTGCACAAACAGAGGTTACAGTGCTGTCCCCCATGGAGATTTTATACATTTTTTACTTTTTTTTATCATGTCAAATTAAAAAGAAAAAAAGAATTCAGACTTCTTTATATTAAAAATTATAATATTGTGCCCTTTGAACACACCAGTGGAAACAAATCTGTGCAACATTCCATAAACTGAGCAAAAATATCAACACTTAAAAAACAACGGTATGCATAATTATGTGCCCCTGTTGATATGATACAATGAATCAAATGCATATGTGAACGTTTCCAAGTCCCTGAATACATTTTGGACTACAAACAGTATATTATTGGATGGTAAATTTGTCTGGAGTAGGCAGCTGTAAAAAATGACCATGCAAGGAGACAAGCGAGGGAAGATACCAAAACACCTGACAACTCTGAGTTATCGGCTTCTGTGGCTGCAACTGGAGAGAATGGTCACAATGCAACTTTTGTATTTCACATCAGAAGTTGTTGGAGTCGATTTTTTTCTCATTATAAATTACGTTATTAACAGCAGAGCAGGTCTCATTCTCATTATATTTAAATTCTGAATTTAGAGGGCTCGCTGCAGGTGACCACATTAGTACCCTCTCTACTTCTCTGTTGATTTACTGCTAACAAAACTAATGCCTTGGGTGCTGTTAGTGTCATCTGATTGATTCTGCTCTCTTCTCCCTCTGTCCGAGATACTACTCCTGAGACCAGGCCCTAGGATTGGGGAGTTTGGCGCTGCATGCTGAACAAATGGCTGCGGTACAAAAATGAGAACTGGAGCAACACAGAATCTCAGACTCTGGACTTCTCCAAATCGATCTGATATGGACTCTTATTGCCACTTGATCTGACTGTGCTATTTGTATCCTATTCATGTTTTGTGTCTTCCTATTTTTGTTTTCTTGTCTCTGTTAATTGGTAGACTGGCCTAAGCAGTGGCTCATCCTCTGAGTCTGGTCTGCTTGAGGTTTCTTCCACGAAAAATGCCAGAGGAAGTTTTCCTTACCACTGTCACCTGCATGCTTGCTCAGAGGAGCTGGTAAGGTTAGATCTTACCCATGTGAAGGGCCTTGATGTTATGATTTCGGCAGGATTGAACCCAAAGTTGCAGACAGGGACCAGACAGGAGTAGAACAAACCAGAATAACCCAGTAAGTGAGGGCAAAACGGTGACAAACTTAAATAGTGACATTCAACGAGAAGACGAGAGACAGGTATAGTCATTGGGATGAGACAGACCTGTGAAGGAACAACAAGTGACAGGACCGCACCTACAAACACATACAAAGGGAGTGATAGCGTGAAACATCAAACCATAAAGAAGCCTGGGGCGAGTAGCTCCTAAAACAAACCATAAATAATAACCACGCTAAATTGGAAACACAAACTAACAAAGTACAAAACCAAGGAACAATGGCTGAAAACTAAAGTGGAACTCAAGAAAGGTTAACGGGTGCAATACAGAAAACCACAACAACTAACAGACAAGACATAAGGCTCAGACGGGGGATAGACCAGAACACTTGAGGCAGCTTTGTCATGATTTGGCACTATCTAAATAAACTGAATTGAACTGATACAGACTCAGGCGGTCTTAAAAAATATGTGAAATTTCAGTTACAGCTTTCCATAAGGCACATGGGAGACGTGAGCCAAGATCTGACCTGGTATCTTATATAAATATCTCAAAGTTTTAGAGATTTGTTTTCACTCTGTGTTTAAAGGGTGCGTTTTTAGTTTTGTTGTGGGCAAAAAAACAACAACAAAAAAGTCAATATAATGTATAATAATATAATAATAATAGTGAGCAATACATTATACAATATAATATATAATACAATATAATGTAGTTCTCAAGGGGGCACATTTATTTTCCACAGCACTGGTTTACACTGCATGCCAGTGACTCCACTCACAGATAACTGGTATCTGATGTCTTTAGTCCACACATGTTCATCTCCAACCACACATGGAACCTCATCGGTCTTCCCCTTCAGGTTGTTTAAGGCCTAGCAAAACAAGAGTAAGGCACACAAGGTGAGATGAAATTCACAATCTACAGGTGCAAATGCTGACTCTGCATTTAGGACCATATTTGGTATTATGAAGTAAACACACAAGAAACCTAACCTCCAGGAGCTCTTTTCTTTCTGCACTCCCCTCTTTGAAGTCTAAGATTGGTTCATTCTTCACCTCCACAGCTGCACAAGGGAAGGTTTTGAACCTTAACACACAGAGAGAAACTGTGAGAAACAGCACATCACACCATGCTGACTTTCTCTGTCCACGTGAATCCTGGTCACGGTGGGAGGATTTTGGACTTGTTTAATAAATACACAGAAAATCCTACAGCAGTTCTGAGCTTGACTCACCAAAGAGCTAAATCAACATATTGTGTAATTTGTTTTTGAAGGTTAGTGCGTGCTTTTCAGCAGTTAGGCACTGTAGTATCGTGACTTTATTCTGCAGTACTTAGAATTTGGAAGATTACACTCTACATTTCCATTAAATTCAATAAATGAAGCTCTTGTTGACACAAAGCACCAGTGATGTATGACTTTAGTGCCTCTTATTTATTTATTTAATGTTTTCACCAGAGTTTGTTTGTTTGCTATAGCTAATGTTATAGAAAATATGTGAATACATTTTGGAGGCTATACGAATATATTGTGGAATTGAGGTCCACAGGAATGTTTGTCACATAGCAGCATTTAACTCAAAAAGTTGTGAGAGGATGTTGATGAAATTTGGTGAACAGACAGATAATAGCCTTAAAAAATGAGTGATTTCTTTATGAATATGATCTGGAACATACACTGTAATAATTAAAAACTTAAGTTAATTTGTTGTCTTAAACACTAACTATTATTTCAATGCATAACTTAACCACTGGCACTGAAACAAAAGGTATGCTAAAGCTGAGCTTACTCACATTTTTTAAAGGCAGCCTTTACAATTTTGGATCCAGAAGAAAGCAATATGTGGTCAGAGTGAGTGCCTTCTAGTTATCGATGAACTTCCAATGCCTGATTCCAATTTGTGCCTCTTTGCCTTTAACATTTTCCTGTCACTAGATGTTTGCTGGCTCATGTATGATTAACTAATCCAAACTTAAGATAGTGAGCTGAAGGTCACTGGGTGAACAATGAAACAGATGTAGCTACATTTTATTCTTCACACACCCAAGCCTCCATTACTACTTTGTTTTTGTACCTCTGGATTTTCCTGAGTTGCATGCTGAGCATACAGTGAGGAAAATAAGTATTTGAACACCCTGCGGTTTTGCAAGTTCTTCCACTTAGAAATCATGGAGGGGTCTGAAATTTTAGTCTTAGGTGCATGTCCACTGTGAGAGACATAATCTTAAAGAAAAAGAAAAAAAAAAATCCGGAAATCACAATGTATGATTTTTTAATAATTTATTTGTATGTTACTGCTGCAAATAAGTATTTGAACACCAACCAACCAGCAAGAATTCTGGCTGGGAATTCGCCAACCTGTTCACCATAGCCAAGACCAAAGAGCTGTCTAAGGACACCAGGGACAAAACTGTAGACCTGCACAAGGCTGGGATGGACTACAGGACAACAGGCAAGCAGCTTGGTAGAAGACAACAAGTGTTATGATTATTTATTAGAAAGTGGAAGAAACACACGTGTCTTAGACACTCGAGTGAAGAGAGGGGCAGAGCTGTCGACTGATCACCACCTGGTGGTGAGTTGGATCCGCTGGGAGGGTAGGAAACCGGTAAGACCTGGCAGGCCCAAACGTATCGTGAGGGAAGTCAAACCTGTTTCCAGTGCACGTTGGCCTCCGCCAGGGCTGCCCTTTGTCACTGGTTCTGTTCATTATTTTTATGGACAGAATTTCTAGACGCAGCCAGGGTGTAGAGGGGGTCTGGTTTGGGAACCACAGAATCTCATCTCTGCTGTTTGCGGACGATGTGGTTCTGTTGGCTTCGTCAAATCAGGACCTTCAGCGTGCACTGGGGTGGTTTGCAGCCGAGTGTGAAGCGTCCAGGATGAAAATCAGCACCTCCAAATCCGAGGCCATGGTTCTCGACCGGAAAAAGGTGCTTTGCCCTCTTCAGGTCGGTGGAGTGTCCTTGCCTCAAGTGGTGGAGTTTAAGTATTTCGGGGTCTTGTTCACGAGTGAGGGATGGATGGAGCGTGAGATCGATAGACGGATCGGTGCAGCATCTGCAGTGATGCGGTCGCTGTATCGGACCGTCATGGTGAAGAGAGAGCTGAGTAGCGGGGGCAAAGCTCTCGATTTACCGATTGATCTACGTTCCGATCCTCACCTATGGTCATGAGATTTGGCTCATGACCGAAAGAATGAGATTGCGAGTACAAGCGGCCGAGATGAGTTTCCTCTGCAGGGTGGCTGGGCGCTCCCTTAGAGATAGGGTGGGGAGCTCGGTCACTCGGAAGGAGCTCGGAGTCGAGCTGCTGCTCCTCCACGTCAAAAGGAGTCAGTTGCGGTGGCTCGGGCATCTTTTCCGGATGCTCCCTGGACGCCTCGGTGGAGAGGTGTTCCGGGCACGTCCCACTGGGAAGAGGCCCCGGGGAAGACCCAGGACATGCTGGAGGGATTACATCTCTTGGCTGGCTTGGGAACGCCTTGGGGATCCCCCGGAGGAGCTGGGGGAGGTGTGTGTGGATTGGGAGGTCTGGGCGGCTTTGCTTGAGCTCCTGCCCCCACGACCTGACTCCGGATAAAGCGGAAGTAAATGGATGGATGGATGGAAGAAACACAAGATGACTGTCAATCGCCCTCGGTCTGGGATTCCATGCAGGATCTCACTTTGTGGGGTAAGGATGATTCTGACAAAGCTCAGAACTACACAGGAGGACCTGGTCAATGACCTGAAGAGAGCTGGGACCACAGTCACAAAGATTACATTAGTAACATATGATGCTGTCATGGTTCAAAATCCTGCAGGGCAGCAAGGTCCCCCTGCTCAAGTCAGCACATGTCCAGACCCGTTTGAAGTTCACCAGTGAGCATCTGGATGATCCAGAGGAGGCATGGGAGAAGGTCATGTGGTCAGATGAGACCAGAATAGAGCTTTTCGGAATCAACTCCACTTACCCTTTGTTAGGACGATGAGAACAACCCCAAGAAAACCATCCCAACCGTGAAGCATGGGGGTGGAAACATCATACTCTGGGGGTGCTCTTCTGCAAAGGGAACAGGACAACTGTACCATATTGAAAGGAGGATGGACAGGGTCATGTATGGCAAGATTTTGGCACACAACCTCCTTCCTTCAGTAAGAGCATTGAAGATTGGTCATGGCTGGGTTTTCGAGCATGACAATGACCCCAAACACACAGCCAGGGCAACTAAGGAGGAGCTCTGTAAGAAGCATTTCAAGGTCCTGGAGTGGCCTGGCCAGTCTTCCGACCTGAACTCAATAGAAAATCTTTGGAGGGAGCTGAAACTCCAAACCTGAAAGATCTAGAGAAGATCTGTATAGAGGAGTGGACCAAAATCCCTGCTGCAGTGTGTGCAAACCTGGTGAAAAACTACAGGAAACGTTTGACCTCTGTAATTGCAAACAAAGGCTACTGTACCAAATATTAACATAGATTTTCACAGGTGTTCAAATGTTCTGTGTGAGCCATAATTCTCACTGGTTGGTAGGGGTTCAAATACTTATTTGCAACAGTAACATACAAATAAATTATTTAAAAAAATCATACATTGTGATTTCAGGATTTTTTTTTTTTTAGATTATGTCTCTCACAGTGGACATGCACCTAAGATGAAAATTTCTGACCCCTCCATGATTTCTAAGTGGGAGAACTTGCAAAATCTCAGGGTGTTCAAATACTTATTTTCCTCACTATATCTGCTGTTGTACTTAGGCCACCATTTGTGAAAACAATAAAAATCAGCAAGCCCAAAAAATATTAGATGTTACACTTTTTTCTTTTTTTTTTTACAACTGTTGCAAATGTAATTGGACAAACATGATGGTATGACAGAAAGAAACAAAGACTGGGGCACATAAACTCTTCACATCTAATTACTAAATCCTGCACATATAACAATGGAAAGACATACTTTATTACCCTTAGCAGTAGGCACTACTCGGTTTCAGTGTCTGTGACTGGAGAAACAGTGCAGAGGGCAACCTTTGTCTGTTGCGCCACCAGTTAAACAGTTTCACGGTGGAGTGGCAGAAAGAAGGATTTACAGATTATCAGAAGGCATATAGGAGACTCAAGCCAACACTTGTTCTGTTTTTATGTGTGAAAATCTGTGTCTGTTCCACTCCACTGTGATGATGTGACACAACGGGTAAAAGCTGCACAATCCAGTTTCTCCAGTCACAGCCACAGAATCCAACAACTCCTTTAGAGCTGTCATGGGTGTCTTGGTGGCTTCCCTCACGAAAACCTCTTTTAGCAGTAACTCAGTTTTTGAGAACTCCCTACTCCAGTCAGATATAGTACCATAGAGTTTGTATTTGTTTATGAAGGATATCCAAAATACACTGAGTTACTTGAAAATGTTTCTGTTCCATTCCCTCATGTTCATGCTCCATCCCCTAATTTCTTAAAGGAAAACTAGCTGTAAAAGTGATCATTTTCATTCACAGCAATTCTAAGAATTATCATATTTTCAGGAGTGAAAGTTGCACTTGTTAAAAAAATGCCTCTTGAAGAGGAAAACCCACATATAGGTTGCACAGGAGCATACGTTGCACTGAAATATAAGTCACACCTTTTTTCTGTATAATTTGGGGTTTTTAATGAATTGCTGTAGTGTACCTTTTAGGATGTATTATTTTATTATGACAGTATATGATATTTAGTGCTTTGATTCCTGGGGAAGTCCTATGTAAATAGTCATTGCAACTCTTATTATCAATAAAAAATGTAATTTTTCTGTATGTAAGTCACAGTGGAGTATACGTTGCAGGACTTCCCAAACTAGTAAGCAAGAGTGCTGTGAGAGCATAATATCGCCTCCTGGCAAATATTGCTTTGGTACAAATCCTGGCTACATTCTGATAACATTTCAAGGACTTCTACCAAGTTTCCTGAAATTCCTCCTAAAAATGTGAGAAGAGTCGATTTCGAAGTGTAGGCAACCAACTCGTGAAATTGGTAGTGCCTAGGTTTGCTCATCAAGGGCCCTAGCTCTGCCAAAATGCGTCAATCTTGTACAATATGGGTATTATCAACCTATAACAAGGATTTGTATTTTGTACCAAGTTACATGAAATTCCCACTACGAATGTGAGAGAGGTTGATGTCAGAATGCAGCACCCAAGCATTAAACTGACCATACAGTTGTGCTCAAACGTTTACATACCCTTGCAAAATTCTTTTTTTTTTTTGGCCATTTTTCATAGAATATGAAAGACAACACAAAAACTTTTTTTCACTTATGGTTAGTGGTTGGGTGAAGCCATTTATTGTCAAACAACTGTGTTTACTCTGTTTAAATCATAATGACAACAGAAACAACCCAAATGACCCTGGTCAAATGTGTACATACCCCAGTTTTTAATATGGTGTGTTGCCCCCTTTGACAGCTTGGAGTCTTTTGTGGTAGTTGTGGATGAGGCTCTCTGATTTCAAAGCTGCCACTGAATATGTCTTGGACTTTATTTACATCAATTATGAAGAAATACAAACATGGCACTCTATGGTAAATCTGCATGGAACAGACAGCTCTCAAAAACTGAGTGACTGTGCAAGAAGGAGAAGAGTGAGGAAAGCACCAAGACACCCAGACAACCCAGAAGAAGTTATATGCTTATGTGGCTGTGATTGGAGAACTTGCACACAGTGCAAATTTTGAATTTTGCATCACCACTCTTCGCTTCATAGTGGAGTAGAGCAGAGAAGGGTCATTCCATGTGAAATCACCAGATTTTCCAAAATCTTCCAGGGTCACTGACTCGGATTCTCATGATAGATATATATATATATATTTTTTTACTAATACCCACATATGTCTGATGAACACATGCAAAATATTTCTTCTTAATTCCAAGTCGTTTTTTTTAGATTTAATTTTTTTTAATCAGGGTACCCACAATCCTATTTTACACTCGCAAATACATTTTGAGCTTTCTTTCATTTTTAAAAAGGCATTATCTCAGCTAAAAATGCAGATGTAAAGCTCAAATCTGGAATACACCCTATTTGGGCACCCCAGATACAGTAGTAAATTTCAAAAATGGGATACAGACCTAATTTTTCATTCTGTAGCATCACAAAAATGTCAGTTTGTCCATTCTCGTAAAAAATTACAAAATTTCAAAGAGCTGTACTAAAGAAGGGATTCAATGGATAATCATATTGTAGAATACACATATCTGGGGTACTAGTTATATGTATGTAAAACATTGTGGTCATAACATGAAGGGTTTTGAATTATTGACTCTTGAGCTAGATAAAAAATTTTTTTGACATAAAGCTGGTATATCAATATGCTTTCCACAAAAAATTATGAAGTGGCTGAGCACTTGCCCACAAGGTCAAATCATAAAGAGACTGGAGGCCTATTTTTGACATTCTACGATCATGTTCAATTTTCAAGCGTCAATAATTCAAAAACCCTTCAAGTTATGACCACAATGTTTTACACACATATAACTAGTACCCCAGATATACGAGGCTGTCAATAAAGTAACAGTCCTTTTTATTTTTTTCAAAAACTATATGGATTTCATTCATATGTTTTTACGTCAGACATGCTTGAACCCTCGTGCGCATGCGTGAGTTTTTCCACGCCTGTCGGTGACGTCATTCGCCTGTGAGCACTCCTTGTGGGAGGAGTCGTCCAGACCCTTGTCGGAATTCCTTTGTCTGAGAAGTTGCTGAGAGACTGGCGCGTTGTTTGATCAAAATTTTTTCTAAACCTGTGAGACACATCGAAGTGGACATGGTTCGAAAAATTAAGCTGGTTTTCAGTGAAAATTTTAACAGCTGATGAGAGATTTTGAGGTGATTCTGTCGCTTTAAGGACTTTTCACGGTGCGAGACGTCACTCAGCGCTCTCAGGCGGCGTCATCAGCCTGTTCAAGCTGAAAACCTCCACATTTCAGGCTCTGTTGATCCAGGACGTCGTGAGAGAACAGAGAAGTTTCAGAAGAAGTCGGTTTCAGCATTTTATCCGGATATTCCACTGTTAAAGGAGATTTTTTTAATGAAAGACGTGCGGACGGATCCGCGCGTCGGGACGCAGCCGACGCGGTGCGGCGGCACAGGAAAAACACCTCTGTGTTGATAACCATTTGTAAAATCCAGGCGGCTTTTGATGGCTTTCAGTGGAGTGAGTATATGAGAAATTGTTTAACAGGCAGGACATGTTCCAACTTGTCCTTAAGGCTTTCAACAGAGGTGTTTTTCCTGTGGCGGAGCGCCGCGGCGGCTGCGTCCCGACGCGCGGACCCGTCCGCACGTCTTTCATTAAAAAAATCTCCTTTAACAGTGGAATATCCGGATAAAATGCTGAAACCGACTTCTTCTGAAACTTCTCTGTTCTCTCACGACGTCCTGGATCAATAGAGCCTGAAATGTGGAGGTTTTCAGCTTGAACAGGCTGATGACGCTGCCTGAGAGCGCTGCGCGACGTCTCGCACCGTGAAAAGTCCTTAAAGCGACAGTATCACCTCAAAATCTCTCATCAGCCGTTAAAATTTTCACTGAAAACCAGCTTAATATTTCGAACCGTGTCCACTTCGATGTGTCTCACAGGTTTAGAAAAAATTTTGATCAAACAACGCGCCAGTCTCTCAGCAACTTCTCAGACAAAGGAATTCCGACGAGGGGCTGGACGACTCCTCCCACAAGGAGTGCTCACAGGCGAATGACGTCACCGACAGGCGTGGAAAAACTCACGCATGCGCACGAGGGTTCAAGCATGTCTGACGTAAAAACATATGAATGAAATCCATATAGTTTTTGAAAAAAATAAAAAGGACCGTAACTTTATTGACAGCCCTCGTATGTATTCTACAATATGAACATTATCCATTGAATCCCTTCTTTAGTACAGCTCTTTGAAATTTTGAATTTTTTTGCGGGAATGGACAAACTGCCATTTTTGTGATGCTACAAAATGAAAATTAGCTCTGTATCCCATTTTTTTAATTTACCACTGTATGTGGGGTGCCCAAATAGGGTGTATTCCAAATTTGAGCTTTATATCTGCATTTTTAGCTGAGATAATGCCTTTTAAAAATGAAAGAAAGCTCAAAATGCATTCGCGAGTGAAAAATAGGATTGTGGGTACCCTTATTAAAAAAATTCTATCTAAAAAAACTACTTGGAATTAAGCAGAAATATTTTGCATGTGCTCATCAGCAGTATTGTATAGTAATGAAGTAAAAATACTTCACTACTGTACTTAAGTACGTTTTGGGAGACTTTGTAGTTTACTTGAGTTTTTTTTTAATTCAGCTTACTTTCACTTTTACTTCACTACATTTCTGACCTTAATTGCATACTTCTACTCTGATACATTTTCTATTCGCCATGCCGTTACTCGTTACAAAAAAAACAAAAACAAAAACAAAACAAAAACAAAACACACACACACACACACACACACGAAAAAAGTTGTGTTTTCACCCAGAGACACCACTGATTACTAGTGACTGCAACGAAGTCAGGTCGATTAGTCATGAGGCATGTCCGGTAGGCTTTTTTGCAGTTGCGCACTTGGGGGGTGTTTGTCAGGAAAATGATAATTTCTCTACTTTGATTACAAACCTGCAGCGGGTCTGTAGTCAACTTTTCTGCAGCGCGGCTTTGCTTTGAACCTTGAACCAATCGAAGCAGTGATTCACAGGTCGAAGCAGTGCTTCGATCTACGATTCTTGGATTGATTGTTTTATTTCGCTTTATCCTAATTTTTCCCCACTAAAACCTGAAGAGCATATGTCTGTGAGTAATATTTAATATTTTTATATTAAACCGACCTGTTATGGTCTTCTGAAACAGTTGATAGATGTATTTTATAACTTAATGCGTTAGCATGTCTATGGCGTTTTCAATGTTAAAGTTAGCATTAAGCTGTTCGCATTAGCACGTTTGTGTTGATTTGTTTTCTGTATAATTAATGGCTCAGTGTTCGTTGTCGTAAAAGACTCAAATTGTAATTTTTTTTAAATTAATTTTTATTCATATATAATAGCAACAACAATAATAGTCTACATAATAGACAATAATAGTCAATAATAATAGACTAATAATGTTACAATGCAATTTTAGAGAAAGAGACAAAAAGAACATAATGAAACAAAACACAACAGGAAAGATAAAACCATGTAACAATGAAAATAAATAAATACATACAGAAATAAATAACTGTTTCCTGTGAACACCTAGAGTAGCCTACTCTTGTTTAGGTTTTGAAACCTTGTTTCTGAAGTGCTTTTGTGTGATGTGCGCAATTTTCAGTATTTTGACTAATACTAGCAGTCATTTAGAAGCCTAGATAAACTTTGTAATATAAAAAAATCAGTCCGTTTTTGATTATTAACATTTACTTGTACTTTTACTTTCAATACTTGAGTACATTTACTTGTACATTACTTGTCATACTTAAGTACAATAAATACTAGATACTTTAACTTTTACTTGAGTAGCATTTCAATCAGTGACTTGAACTTCTACCAAAGTAATTTTTTAATGGGTATCTGTACTTTTACTTAAGTGTGACTTAAGTGTGATTTTCCGGTACTTTATACAACACTGCTCATCAGTCATATGTAAGTACTTACAAAAACAAGATCATGAGAATCTGAGTCAGTGACCTGGGAGGCTTCTGATGATTTCCCATGGAATGACCCAGAAGGATTTTCTTTCACCAAAACATATCAAATCTGGACTTGCATCTCAGATGTACCTTCTGGAAATTTGTAGCTAAACTTTCAGATGTTTTTTTTTTTTAAATCCTCCTCTATACCACTTCATCATGAAGCTGTATAATTGGTGATACAAAATGAAAAGCGTGCACTGTGCACAATTTCTCCAATTTAAATCTATTGAAATCGATCACCAACAATTTTGATAATCGATTAACAGTTTTGAGTAATTTTGAAAAAGTTCAAATACTCAGATTTCAGCTTCTTAAATGTGAATAATTTCTTGCACTATAAGCTGAGTATCTTTGAGTTGTGCACAAACAATACATTTGAGGAAGCAATCTTAAGCAAAGCAGATAAACATTTTGAATCATTTTCTGGGTGAAACAACTTTTTCCATTAATCCAGAAAATAAGATAAACAGATTATGAAAATAACTATTTTCATAAAAAAATTACTGTCACACTTTTTATGATCCTGACTGTATTATCTAATCTATCTATCATTAAAGAAACTGAAATGAAAGTAATTTCTCCCCAGTTCCTCGAAACCACTGCCTCAAGGTGATTTGTTTTCTGTCAGTCAACTGACTGATTAACCAAACATTTTTCTCTTATTAACTTTCAGTTGTCAGAAGTTACTTTCCATATTTTTGGCATGCTATATGGCAAAAAAAAAAAACCAAAAAAAAAAAAACAAGAAGAAAATGCAGCTAATGTGCATAATACATAACATAGTAATTATTAACTTGCACCAGTCAAAGAAGCGTATAGTTACACAATAAACACAAACCTCTTGGTAACTTTATGACAAAACTGACTCATGCATGAAAGGAATAATACAACACAGCTAGCACGAGCTAACAACATGTCAAAGAAGTCACAACGTCTTGTAACATGTCAACACTTACCCCCTCCAAAACTGGCAGACAGCCGCCCTCATACGCAGCATGTTTCCTCAGCAAGACACATACACAAAGCAGCAGCAAAAAACGACAGAACCCACTCGGTAAATGACCAAAAAGAACAAACCCTTTAAAAATGCATCACTTTCAAGATAGGATATCCACACACAGACTGAGGGGGGAGAAGACAACCCGGAAAGCACCATCTATTCACGGGGGTGGTTGGTGTGTTAATTATTACCGATTTCCTGTCAGTGTTCAAACTGTAACTCAGACTTACACCGACAGCATTAACTTAATATAAATATTATTATATATGCTTAAAACTTTAAACACCTTGCTTCTGATTAAAATTACAAATATAGTCGTTAAGGCAACCTCCTCCCTGTCAAATCAAACCTGCTGCAGGCGGATCAGGAACAGTCCAATCAGCGAAGAGGAAAGTAATCTCCTCCAATCAAAGATCATCTCACTCTGTGACGCCGGAATAGAATAAGGAAGCTCTATTTTTGATCAGTGTGTTGTTACGTTGAATGTTTTTTAAGAAACAAAACGAACAACCTTTAAAAACAAAACATTTTCATTGTGTGCGTTGTAAAAGATGACATGTCATTCATATATATATATATATAAACTTTCACTGTAGAACAGTCATTTCAACTTGACAAACATAAAGTGATTTAAATGGATGAATTCAGTTAATATGTTTACTCATGAATTAGATGCAAGATTTGTGTAAAAATGAGAACAAAGACTTCAAATTTGATTTAATAAATTCAACTGTGTTTCCTTACACTATTCAGCGTTCAGTTAATTGTGTATTTTTATAGTGCCATTCACAACATAAGTCATCCCAAGGCACTTCACAAGGGTAAGCCATTGACCTTAACCGGCCCTCAGCACATTTTTTGATCACAGGAAGAAACCTCAAGCAGACCAGACTCAGAGGGGTAACCATCTGCTTTATCAATACTATCAAAAACAAAATAAGAAATAAAACTAGGACTGCAAGCAGTCATATGTGGGCCCTCGTGTCCATGCCACCGCCTCCCCAGGCCAGTGAGATTTCTGTTCAGGGGCCGACCGTCATCATACATGCGAAGTTTCAAGTCAATCAGACAAAGTATGAAAGAGTTATCATGACTTGATGCTCCATGGCGAAGGGTCAACAAATGACGGCACCATAGCGGCCACACCCTTCAACATAGAAAAAAGCTTTTGATAACTTTTGATCAGTATAGTCTCTAGATGATCTGATAGAAATTTGAAGTGCATTGGACAAAATCCCTAGGAGTTGTTTGTTCAAATACAATGTGTGGAAATCGAGCCAAAATGACAAGAAAATTCAAAATGGCCGACTTCCTGTTTGGAGTAGACCAATGGTGCAAGAGGTTCTATGTGATGCTAAGTCATGAATTTGGTGCCATTTTAACCAATAATATTTGTTTTAACAATAACTTCGATAGAGATCAGGCGCCTATTTAAAAGAGATGATTGATGTCAAAGATGGTTATCCTGATTTTTTTTATTGTCTGTAGTTGTATTTGTTTTGTTTTTTTCATCTGTACGTGTGCCATAAATAATGTGCGAACAAAGATTACAAGTAATCCTTTTGTAACATATTGCTTTCGCCTTTTGCTAAGTACAGACTCTTTTGTCCTAATTGATGCTCCGTAAAGTGGGAGGTGTTGACAAACCGCGGAGGGCTGTTGTGGGAGAAATTAGCGTCTTTGCTTCACGACACTCGTCTGTGTTGAAAAATATAGTGTTTAAATTGCAATATTAGCCGGTTGCAACTGGAGGAGACGCTCGTTTAAGTCGAAGGAACGGGTATGTGCTGTTGTCATGTCGCATTGTTTAGCTAGCGTTAGCTTTGCTGTGCCTGAGCTACTGTTAGCCAGTTAGCTGCAGTGACATAGAACACACTGCAGCAACACAAACTTTTTGAATCTGTCCTGTTGTTTGACTGTTTTTTTTAAGACGTATTATCAACATGTTAGTAGCCACATTTCCAAACTGTATTCATGACCTAGTAGGCTATATGTATATCTACATATATACGGTGTGACTTCTTTGACTTGACTCTGCAGGCGAGCTTATCTCAGTGAACATTAAAGGGATAATCTCGGTTTATTTCTGTATTTATCTGACACAGGTTTTTCTTGTGTTGTATTCCAGTTGATTACAGCTAAACATGTCAGCGGTTTTTGGCTATATTTGTTCGAAAGGGCAAAAGGATTTTCAGAATTATGTTAATAACATTTCAAGGCACATTTCTTTTTTACATATCCAGATAATGCTTTTCATCCTTTCATCATTACTGACTCTTCTTTCAATAATTTTAGAGTTGACGTTTTGGGTTGCTTTTTGTGTCAGGTATCGCCCTTTTAATTTGACATCTACACACTTGCAGTGACACAGTGGCAGTGTTTTTGATGTCATTGCAAAAGACATTGCAAAACACCGGACTGGCTATTACGCCATATAGTGGTGTAAACAGAGAACTATCAAATCTTTATTTGCACCATCATGGTACAAATAAGGGGCTATTAAAGTCTAATTTGCACCATGGTAGTAGATGTTTCTAATATACATTACAATTGTGTAGATAAATGGTGCAAATAGGAGTGTTCAAATCCTAACTTACACCTCAGTGGTGTAAATTTCTTTTGTCTTGGTTTCAATTCCCGCAAGATCTCTCTCACTCTCACACACACACACACACACACACACACACACACACACACACACACACACACACACACACACACACACACACACACATATATATATATATATATATATGTATATGTTTTCGTTTCCTATTTTATTTCTGTCTCAAGTTCACGTGTATTTAAAAAATAATAAATTACAGTTAACTTGAAACTCCACAAATCTCTTTCTATTTGTGTTTATTTTAAAATTCAGGTGAATTTCTATTTAAAGGTGATGTGACCCCTCTGGTTTTTTCCTTTTTATGGTGTAGGTTTCTGGGCCGACAGAAAAATCCTAAATTTGTAGGACCTAAATACAAGTATTCTCGCTCTCGCTCTCGCTCTCGCTCTCTCTCTCGCTCTCTCTCTCTCGCTCTCCCCTATTACATTGTTATTCATCAAAATTAACCTGGGCAGTCTTTGGTGTCTTGAGAGAGGTCAACTTCAAGTATTGTTTTTAAAGATGTCCAATGTTTGAAAGAAAATTAATTGACCCCGCTGGAGGCCCTAGAAGCAAATCTACTTGCCTTAGGGATGTAATATTTCTGTCCATAGGTGACCCCCCAAGAAAAACATGTGCAAAACAGTTGATGGGGTCACACGACTGCGCCTGACTGTTCAGTCTTCGCTCAGAATGCTGTCTGAAGGCTGCGAATGCTCCTCAACACTTCCCGAATGTGGGTCGAATTCTCATTCGGTCGGGATTCAGGATCATTCAGCCTTTAGTGTCATGGGAGTATAAATGATATTTCTCTAAGGGAGTATAAAAGAGCGTGTTGTCTCCAGCATGTTGCCTTTTTGTGTTTGGCTTTTTTTGTCTTGTCTTTTTGGTCTTTTGAGCTTTATCTGTAATCTGTCTATTGTTATGTAACAAAAATTGCAGTAATGAAAAAGACCCACAAAGAGACCACAACCCTTTTGTTTTTGCAACATATCTAGTATTGTCTATAAGCGTGTCACCCTTGTTTGTAAAGAGATATTACCAGTCTTGGTGTGCAAAGCAGAGCAACCTGTATGATATGTGACCTTCCTGACTTACCTTTTTAGAAACATTTGAAGGGAACTGGTCTGAGCATTCAAAGAACAGAGTTCTACTAGATTATTTGTGGTTTGAAAAGTTTGGAAACCAGTCACCTTTTTTTTTCGATGGGGGAACCAGTTGTCTTCAGCAGAGAACAAGGGACCACGACTTGCAGATATTCAAATAACAAGCACGATTGAATGTCTGAAAATACTGCTTCTCTCTGGGGGAAGTAGTCACAAGCGATGGAATCAGTGGCTTTAGGGGCCAACTACACAAATTTATAGGTGAGGGATAGTGGTGATGGTGGGAGAAGGTGTCTCATTATAAACGGATGGTTTCCTGTAACAGTAAGAGACCACTGTCAAGACACCTAACTTGCCAGTGGAATCCAGGATGCTTCAGTAAACTGAGCCTTGTAGGGGAATTGTTAAAATGAAATTTGACAGCATGATGATGAGTGTAATTTACTGAAATGAGTTGAAAGCAAACTTTGTATATAACGCTGACAACAAATCTTAGATTGCGGTTGCCATTCTGTGATTTTTGCTGAATTTTTGGTTCCAAATAACTTTCTGCTTGGAATTGACCACAACCTTCACTATAACATGCTCAGGCAGTGATTAATCATTAAAAATATGTCATCCTGCAATCAAATGTAATGTTGGGATATGCAGTCATCATCCTGGGTATTCTGAGCAGTCTGATTTTACCTGAGCTCAGCTGACGTGACTCTTAATCTGGGAATATATGAACATAAGAGAACAGTGCTGTCCTTATTGTCCCCAAATTCAGTGTGCAGTAACATTACTAACATCAAAACCGTCCTTTGTTCTTTAGCACTGCATGGGCCGGGTACCTCCAGACAGGCAGCATGAGTTCGAAAGTGGGGAACACTGCTCTGACCCGTCGCAACTACAGACTGGCTTCAGACACAGACAAACCCAAAGTAGCAGGTATGGCCTGGAATGACAATAGTGACGATGTATTGTTTGCAGCTCTTGTTTATCATACTTTGAATTGTGGCAGTTTTGCTCAGCATGTGCACATCCGATTTCAAGGTGATCATGTTGCTAGTCTGAACAGTCAAAAGTGGCGTGAAATCAATTTTCCGCATCCATTTCAAGCATCATTCATATGTAGCCTGAAATACATTTTTGCAAATCCGTTTTCGTCTGAAAGCTCAGATCAGAGTCTGGGTGTGTTTTGTGAGTTTTCATGCCCATGTGCCATGCATAGCTCATGGGGAGATCTTCATGTGGTGGAGGCTACGCTGAGAAATGTACACTCCCCCTACCATGTATAGTCACTCAGTGCTGCTTCAATCTCTCCCTGCTGCGGTTAGTTTTCACCGCACTCCTATAACATCTGTCACCGCTGATTCCAAAAGAAAACAAAAAGTCTGACATGAAATCTGTTTACAAGTATGTGCTATCACATTGAGCGAGATGGATTGGACAGATTTCCTTCAAACGTGGTGGGAATATTACTTGGATAGATTTCTAGAGGTGATTTGATTTTGGGATAGTTTTGTCAAACGTCAAGGAAAACATGGTCCGAAAAATGCTTTTTTTTTTGTATATCTTAACAACCAAGAAGCCAAAATAGATTAACTAAAACATATATTGATCAGCAAACTATTTGTGATTGATTGTTAATATTGTACATTAATATTGTGATGTGTTGCACATGCAGGGTATGCATCAGCCTTCTGATGCTTTTCATCATTATCATTTCCTTTCTTCCTCTGTCAGGTATTGTGAATGAGAAGTTGCTAAGTGACTACCTGTACCATGTATTTCCTTCTACCAAGCAAGGTCCTGCACTAGCGTCCCTCAGGTAGGAAGCAAAATTGTCAGTAACGTGTAGTGTAACCACACCACAGTAGAGTTTTTTATGGTATTCAGCAATGGTGACAACTTTAGTTATTTTGCTACAGTAACTTGCCTTTTACATTATATATAAAAATTAAATTTTGCTGAACACCATTATAAAATTCATCAGAGGTGTGGTTACATAAAATGCAAAAGTAGTGCAGCAGATAAGTGAATATTTACTGAGGGATCCTTCAAATGTTGATGCAAGCACCAAATTTGGCACACATACTCCTTAGACACTACTCTTTTAAAAATGCTGGGTATCCACGTGAACTTTCAATAGGCGGCCAAGAAGGAGTCAATTGAAGTATTACACAGGGGTCAAAATTTAAAAATGCTCCATTCATATTGAAAGGTATTAGATATTATTTGTCTGATCTTAAAGATTCCCAAAAGGTGTAGTTTGGACTATCTGTGAATGAATGTTCCGGAGTTATGGGGTAAAAACAGCAAGAATAGTGACAAAGGTCAATTTCAATTTGTACAGGGGTCAAAAGTTAAAGTTGCTCCAATTTTGGTAAAAAGTGATGTAAATTATTAGTTGGGTGAATACGGTTTTAAAAAGGAATAGTTTGCATCATGTATCATGCTTAGTTATCATGTTACAGGGTAGCATATGTCACATGTAGTAGAATCCAATGGATGCTGATATTGTTTAACCTTTACTTTGCAAACCAAGCATGCAACACAGTCAAAACTATTCCATTTATTAATCCTATTAGCTCAACCAGTAATTTGCACCACTTTTTTTACCAAAATTGGAGCAACTTTAACTTTTGACCCCTATACAAACTGAAATTGACCTTTCTCAGTGCTCTTGCTGTTTTTACCCCATAAATCCAGACCATTCATTCACAGATAGTCCAAACTATACATTTTGGAATCTTTATGATCAGACAAATAATATGGAATACCTTTCAATATGATTGGAGCATTTTTAAATTTTGACCCCTGTGTAATACTTCAATTGACTCCTTCTTGGCCGCCTATTGAAAGTTCACGTGGGTACCCGGCATTTTTAAAAGAGTAATGTCTAAGGAGTATGTATGCCAAATTTGGTGCTTGCATCACCATTTGAAGCATTTTTTTTTCAGTTATCCGCTGCACTAAAGTATTTCTGTTAATTGAATATGGAAAAATGTATACCTGTATCTCACAGTTATCTATCAGTGTACATTTGACACACATTCACGTATTATCAGTGCTCTTTTTAAAGGTATTAGTTGTATTTATTAAACATGCATTACACATGAACTCAATTTATTGTTTCACATTAAAACAAAAGGTTTTTAAAATGGAAAAAAAAAAGCATATTAATCCTAAGTAAAACCTGAGTCTCGGAACTGGCTGGTCTTAATTTTCTTTGTAACACTTCATTAATGTTTAAGGCGGTTGTACAGCATTCCAAAGTTTGGCAGCCACAGTCTCCTTTTAAAATTTTTTTAGTCAGATTTAGCAAAACAGATCTATCATAGCGGTATCAAGTTTGATATTTTGAAACAGAAAATTGATTTTCACTATAAATGTTCATAACGTCTTTTGGTTTGAGCTGCTGAGGTCTTAAGTTACTATTATAGGTTAATAGCTTGGTTGTGAATGCTAAAATTCTAACTCTGTGCATATACAGACTTGTGTATTTGTGTGTACTCTGAATTAGAGTCATGTTAAAATTATCTCAAGGCCCTGGCTCCTTTCCTTCACCCGAGCAGGCTCATGTTACCTCTACCAGCAGTTCTATTGATAGATGCATTCATGAACACATTGAACAGTAGTTAGTCTTAAGTCACTGTATTATATGGATTTATTTTGTTGAAATCAATAATTTCTTTAAATGAATAGGGGTGTTCAAAATAAATTTCTATATTAAACTGAATGTCTGTAGTAATTGGATGGACTGCCTTTATATAGCCCTTTTTATTTATTGCTCCCGGTGTGTGAGCGCCTTGTATGGCAGCACCCTCACATCGGGGTGAATGTGAGGCATTATTGTAAAGCGCTTATATATGTGTCATATATACACATATGCACACCGTTGTCAGCATGGTGTTATGCAAGGTGGTAGACTGAGCATTGGGAGCCACATGGAGATTAAGGTGCTTGCTCAAAAGCCTGAGTGGGATTCTCTGTAACTTTTAAAAAGTAAGATTTGATTGTGAATCCACAACTAGTGATGCCTGCATTGCAGATAAGTTAATTTTGTTTATTTAGATAGCACCAAAACATATGAAGTCACCTTAAACTGTACTGTAGGTCAAGATGTCCCATCAGATCTCAGAAGTTAACCACAGTGGGCTCTGATTAATACTTGGATGGCAGTCCTCTTGAGAAGACCAGAGGCTGTGTGTTTCTCCAGTTAAAACTGGAGTTGTGTCAGGAATGGCATCTGGTTTAAAACTTATGCCAAATCCCCATCCGGGTCTGTATTGCATCCACTGTGGTGACCATGAACAAAACAGGGTAAATGAAAGACAAACAACAACAGTCAAAAACCTCAAGCAGACTCCATTCAGTGGGATGGCCATCTCCTTTAGCTGTTCTTTCAAAACAGTAGATGATATATAAAATATTTACAACCCCAATTCCAGTGAAGTTGGGACGTTGAGTAAAATGTAAATAAAACAGAATACAATGATTTGCAAATCATCTTCAACCTATATTCAATTGTATACACCACAAAGACAAGATATTTAATGTTCAAACTGATAAATGTTGATGTTTTTGTGAAAATATTTTCTCATTTTGAAATGGATGCCTGCAACACATTTCAAAAAAGTTGGGACAGGGCAACAAAAGACTGGGAAAGTTGATGAATGTTATAATATAATCAGAAGATTCAGAGAATCTGGAGAACGTTCTACACGTAAGCAGCAAGGCCGAAAGCCAACACTGAATGCCTGTGACCTTTGATCCCTCAAGCGGCACTGCATTAACAACCAATATCATTGTGTAAAGGATCTTACCGCATGGGTTCAGGAACACTTCAGAAAACCATTGTCAGTTAACACAGTTTGTCGCTACATCGACAAGTGCAAGTTAAAACTCCACCATGCAAAGTGAAAGCCATACATCACAACATCCAGAAATGCCGCCGCCTTCTCTGTTCTTTCAAAACAGTAGATGATATATAAAATATTTACAACCCCAATTCCAATGAAGTTGGGACGTTGTGTAAAATGTGAATAAAAACAGAATATACAATGATTTGCAAATCCTCTTCAACCTATATTCAATTGAATACACCACAAAGACAAGATATTTAATGTTCAAACTGATAAACTTTATTGTTTTTGTGCAAATATTTGCTCATTTTGAAATGCATGCCTGCAACACGTTTCAAAAAACCTTGGACAGTGGTATGTTTACCACTGTGTTTCATCACCTTTCCTTCTAACAACACTCAATAAGTGTTTGGGAACTGAAACACTAATTGTTGAAGCTTTGTAGGTGGAATTCTTTACCATTCCTGCTTTGATGTATGACTTCAGTTGTTCAACAGTCTGGGGTCTCCGTTGTCGTATTTTGCGCTTCATAATGTGCCACGCATTTTCAGTGGGCGACAGGTCTGGACTGCAGACAGGCCAGTCTAGTACCTGCACACTTTTATTACGAAGCCACGCTGTTGTAACATGTGCAGAATGTGGCTTGGCATTGTCTCGCTGAAATAAGCAGGGACATCCTTGAAAGAGATGTTGCTTGGATGGCAGCATGTGTTGCTCCAAAACCTGGATGTAGCTTTCAGCATTGATGGTGCCATCACAGATGTTTAAGTTTCCCATGCCATGGGCACTAACACACCCCCATACCATCACAGATGCTGGCTTTTGAACTTTGCACTGGTAACAGTCTGGATGGTCTTTTTCCTCTTTTGCCCAGAGGACATGACATCCATGATTTCCAAAAACAATTTGAAATGTAGACTCATCAGACCACAGCACACTTTTCCACTTTGCGTCTGTCCATTTCAAATGAGCTCAGGCCCAGAGAAGGCGGCGGCGTTTCTGGATGTTGCTGATGTATGGCTTTCGCTTTGCATGGTAGAGTTTTAACTTGCACTTGTAGATGTAGCGACGAACTGTGTTAACCGACAATGGTTTTCTGAAGTGTTCCTGAGCCCACGCGGTAAGATCCTTTACACAATGATGTCGGTTTTTATGCAGTGCCGCCTGAGGGATTGAAGGTCACCGGCATTCAGTGTTGGGTTCTGGCCTTGCCGTATACGTGTAGAAAGTTCTCCAGATTCTCTGAATCTTCTGATTATATTATGGACCGTAGATGATGGAATCACTAAATTCCTTGCAATTGAATGTTGAGAAACATTGTTCTTAAACTGGGACTATTTTTTTCACGCAGTTGTTCACAAAATGTTGATCCCCGCCCCATCTTTGCTTGTGAACAGATGGGCCTTTTGAGGATGCTCCTTTATACCCAGTCATGACACTCACCTGTTTCCAAATAACCTGTTCACCTGTGGAATGTTCCAAACAGGTGTTCTTTGAGCATTCATCAACTTTCCCAGTCTTTTGTTACCCCTGTCCCAGCTTTTTTGAAATGTGTTGCTAACATCCATTTTAAAATGAGCAAATATTTGGACAGAAAAGTCTATCAGTTTGAGCATTAAATATCTTGTCTTTGTGGTGTATTCAAATGAATATAGGTTGAGGAGGATTTGCAAATCATTGTATTATGTTTTTATTTACATTTCACACAACGTCCCAACTTCATTGGAATTGGAGTTGTATATAATATTTGTATTTTAGGGGTGTAACATCATAGAGTTACATATAGCGAAACTGAAGGGTAGAGTTACGCCTGACCGTGTGCTGTCAAGTAGCATGCGCTGCCATTACCAAAGATGGCAAAAAAGTTGCACAGTTCAGTGCTACAAGTGACACGGTGTGATGACGCTGTCATGTTTTCACACAGAAAATATCACCCAGAATGCTGTATTTATGTGCCTGCATCGAGTGTTGTAACCGCTGGAAACCAGGGATTAGGATATTGCAACCAGTTGTGTTATACTCCGTGTGAATTTTACTTAAATGCATGTATGCATTCACTCTCTTTAATCCCTCAGTCAACTCCAAAGTGTGCAGTGAGCATTATTTTGTGCCAAGCTGGAAATTTAATGTCGTTAGTATCTTGGGACAACGATATCACGAGAATTTATCCATGGATTTATTTACATTGCATGATGCTCTGTGCTGTGTTTAGCGATGATAGAGTTGCGAGTGTGTGTTTATTCAGTGTTATGCCCGGGTGTTATGATCCCGAAGCCCCGCTATTTTATTTACAGTCCGTGTTGTAGTGATTGCTTTCGGTAATTCCGCATTCACTCAACACGCACACTGTATTGTACATCTGGGTACTTTGTGTCCTTTTTGCCCTCTTTCGTAATGGCAACCCTGCCCCCATTTAGGCACAGCAGGGTTATGTTAGCAGTATAGGGGGTACGCACTCTAGCTTCTCTATATCCACCTCTGTGTGTAGCATCTACCTCCCTCATGGTTTGGTATGAATCATAGTTTAAATCACTCTGCACTCCTGTCAGGTTTCATTATATAAAATCAAAAAGATGGAATAATATCACTTGAAATGTTCAAGACATTTCTTGAGGATCTAGTTTCCACATCCTGCACATTCTGCCTGACATTTTTACATTGCATTTGCACTTGTTAGATTTGAGCCTGTGTTTGATCTGTTTTCATGGAACCTTACCATCAAGAGAATCAAGAAAATGTCTGAATAGAAAACAATTTTTTTTTTTTTTTATATATATCGTATACTAATTTGTCTTTTTTTGTTAACCCTTCCATCTTTGTTCCACTTCTGCCTATTTATGTGCAGAAAGCCTCTCGGTTTCCAGGATCTTGGGGCCCACCTGGAAGGATTGCTGTCTGAGGGAGAACCTACTGAGGAGAGCAGAGGTATGAGCCAGTCCACAGTATGTTGTTGGAGAACTGTTTTTAACATTTTCTTCTTAGGCAGAATGTAGCAACAACAAATACATAAAAGAAACATTCCAGCAGTTATTTCATTTTCAGCCTGAAAGCATCTTTAGACCATGGCAGATTCTAGGCTGTGGTGGATTGATTGTGATGCCTCTCATGATTTAGTGAAGCCTCTAGGTCAAAAATAACAGCAGTAGTGGTATTTTGGTATTTTTTTTTCTCTTGACTTTCAGTACTGCTTTCCAATGTTTGTTGTATTTCTGTTTGTCCAGATCAGCCTGTTGAAGGTCGTTTGGGCCCCCAGCCCGTTGTTTTGGATCATACCAGTGGCTTTGAAGGGCTTCTTTTTGTAGATGATGATCTACTCGGGGTATGGTGTTATTCATGATTTATTTCAACCATTCACCCAAGTCCCATAGAAGTGCTGTATTGATTGCATATCCCACAGTTTTCTCTAATTCATCGAATATATACGTATTTTAAGAGCCAGTATTTCTAAGAGTCAGGCAGGTGGTAATTTATGACCCCTTCAGATTTGTCCCAAATTTTTTATGGGGAGATATATGTTAGAAACAAATAAAAATCACATTTTTTTTTTTTTTTATCCTTCATAGAGTCTGCTTTTTTTTTTTTTTTTTTTTCGGGGGTCCTGGAAATTTGGAGTCAAAATGGCAAAATCACAAAATTTAGGTTTTCGAATACTCATACTTTCGAATGTGCCCTGAGTGCGCCAAATTGATTTTCATTTGTGTTAGTCTATCAGGTATGGACTCTCCAAAAACATGAAAATTTTGGCGGCTGACTCAGGCTGCAGACCATAGGGGACGCTGCAAATCGCTATTTTTTGTAATTGTGCTGCAAATCGCTATTTTTTGTAATTGTGCACATTTTCACAGGGGCGGTGTGGCCTGCGCCCTTCATCAGCCAAGGTCTTTTATGCATGTGATGATAGATTAGGACCTCTTACCTATTTACTAGGACCTCTTAAAATTTTGGCGGCTGACTTAGCGTGCACAAGTATAGGGGGCGCCTTTTGCTGCCAAAATGTGAAATAACCACTTTTTCGCACAGTGATTTCCCCATGCGTCCTAAGTCAAAAGTGATGAAATATGGCTCATATTGTCACTCAGCATCTCTAGTTTCAGTGGTAAAGAGATTTTGTGGCTGGTTTTGGTATTGACCCTTTTTGCACGAGTTTTTTTGGGCCACTTCACAAAGAGGCCAAATGTGGTAAATTGGCAACTTCCTCCGATTTTCATGAAACTTGCAGAATTTGGAAAAAGTAAACACTTTCAAATAACCATGTATGTCATGAACCATTTGTCCTATTCTCGTCACATATTTGTATATTTTTCATAAGAACCAAACCTTGTTTATTTTTTTTGCAGTTTAGTTCCTATTTGGTCACCAGGTGGCATCCTACAGCCAGAATGGCTTGCCACACTGCAACTTTCAGAGGCCCCCTTTACTCTGTAATGGAAGCAAATTCTGCAAATTTTGCATCCATTATGTGGACCCCTTTGCATCCCTCAGTGTACTGCCGCGTAAGACGGCATAAACTCTGCGTAGTCGGCATGCTGCATTACGCAACTCTACATAGGCCCGGTGTAAAAGGGGCTTTAGTGAGTCTATTTTGGATGGCTAGCCAATAATGTAAATCCCTACGTCAGTTGGATTTTTACTGGAACCTCGTTGTTGAGCTCTGCAGCGCATAACTGTTAAACCTCTTTTATTCCCATTTCCTTTTTGCTGCACATATAATATTTATTTTTTTCCAGTTCTTCACAATACCGTATTTTTAATTGTACCTCTTAATATTTTTAGGTTATTGGTCACAGCAACTTCAGTTCCATCAGAGCTACAACATGTGTTTATAAAGGTAAATGCTTCCAAAAGAAGTCAAGCAAATTTACCATGTAGTTATACAGTTGTAATTTGTTATTAGAAAATGTAAATGGAGCTTGTGGTGATTGCACAGCATCTTCTCTCTTAAAGGTTTTTGTGTCTTTACAGCAATGCAAGTGTTTTATGCTATCTTTTATTTTGTGATGTGGCTGTGATTTGTTTAATCGAACATAGATGTGATTATTATGTCCATTAAGGCTTTTTCTGATTGTGAGTTTTCATTCTTTCCACAGGGAAATGGGCATATGAGGTGCTAATCTCATCCCAGGGTCTGATGCAAATAGGGTGGTGTACCCTAAACTGTCGCTTCAACCAAGAGGTATGCTAAGTGCGCTCAGAGAGAAAATGTTTGAAAGAGAGTGTCCATATACTGCACTGTTGATCGGGTGGTTTCCTCCAGGATACATGTAGTCTAGGAATTTTTTTGTGGCCCCAATACAGCATTCTCAAAGGGAGTTTGCATCTTTCTAGTATTAATGCTATATTAAGAAGTTCCCGAAAGCCCTTCGTCCCAGCAAATAAAGCCACGAATAATGAGCCACGTATGGATTTGTCAGTGATTAACAAAGAATAATCCACGTATAAATCTGTGACGTATCCGCTATAAAGAAGCCTCTATAAGCCTCTCTCTACCTCGCATGTGCCAGGTATTGGCCTCTAATGAGCCACGACTGACCTGTCATTTGAGCCCTGTCCAGCCTCGAATGGCTTGTGTCACCGCATATGATCCACGTCAAGCCACATATGATCCATGTAGCGCCATGTAACGTGACGTTGGTGCAGGTTTAGGCATGGGTTTTGGCCAACCCTCCAGCCGTCCCACACTTGGTCCCTTTTAAAGTGTGGGTTTTCAATTCACAGCATCCATTCAAGACGTTGTCACATTTTTTTAAACGCAGTCCAAAAAAGATGCTGCTGCACAGTCCCACTGGTCTTCGCAGCCGTGTGTCAGGCTGCAGTTCACCAGTGCTCCAGAGTCATTAAATGCAGCAGTTCTGCATGTTCACTCAGCTCTTTGTGACCAAAAAAGACACCACAATGAGGTGGCTGCTTGAATTATATACACCCACAACTGTGTGGTCCCCCCCAAAAAAAACAAAAAACAAAAACCACAACACAAAATACATCCATAACCATACCAGCTATAACAGAACCATGGGTTCCTGGACAGTCACCTCTGTGCTTCTTTTCGCTGGCTTTATTTCTTCCGTGGCTTACACTCATTTTGACACCTGTGGTCCAGCTTTTAACTTTGTGTTTGTCTGTTATTGTCTGCAAAATTGCTCTTCTGCGCGCTCGCATTCTGCGTAAATGCTTGTCTTGAGTGCGAGTGATTGCACCAGTGCACACACAGTGGCGTTCATCTGATCCATTATAAGATGTTAAATCTATCATAAACACACTTTTATAGCTGCTTATAAGAAGGAACAAACATGCAACTGTTTTACCAAGCTATTACATTATAAACATTACAAATAATTACCTTTTAGGCTGTTCCAAATATGTTCTCCACCTCAGCGCACGAGACAGAGGGGAAAAAAGCTCCAAATGTCCTCAGTGATTCCAGAAGCGATTAGAGGTGTTTTCAACATCCAAACTGACAGAAAATGATCAATCTGCTACAAAGGAAAATAAGTATTTGAACACCCTGCGGTTTTGCAAGTTCTCCCACTTAGAAATCATGGAGGGGTCTGAAATTTTCATCTTAGGTGCATGTCCACTGTGACAGACATAATCTAAAAAAAAAAATCCAGAAATCACAATGTATGATTTTTTTTTTTTTTTTAATAATTTATTTGAATGTTACTGCTGCAAATAAGTATTTGAACACCTACCAACCAGCAAGAATTCTGGCCCACACAGACCTGTTAATTTTTCTTTAAGAAGCCCTCTTATTCTGCACTCTTTACCTGTATTAACTGCACCTGTTTGAACTTGTTACCTGTATAATAGACACCTGTTCACACACTCAATCAATCACACTCCAACCTGTCCACCATAGCCAAGACCAAAGAGCTGTCTAAGGACACCAGGGACAAAACTGTAGACCTGCACAAGGTTGGGATGGACTACAGGACAACAGGCAAGTAGCTTGGTAGAAGACAACAACTGTTATGATTATTTATTAGAAAGTGGAAGAAACACAAGATGACTATCAATCTCCCTCGGTCTGGGACTCCATGCAAGATCTCATTTTGTGGTGTGCGGATGATTCTGAGAAAGCCCAGAACTACACAGGAGGACCTGGTCAATGACCTGAAGAGAGCTGGGACCACAGTCACAAAGATTACATTAGTAACACATGATGCTGTCATGGTTTAAAATCCTGCAGGGCAGCAAGGTCCCCCTGCTCAAGCCAGCACATGTCCAGGCCCGTTTGAAGTTCACCAGTGACCATCTGGATGATCCAAAGGAGGCATGGGAGAAGGTCATGTGGTCAGATGAGACCAAAATAGAGCTTTTTTGAATCAACTCCACTTACCATGTTTAGAGGATGAGAACAACCCCAAGAAAACCATCCCAACCGTGAAGCATGGGGGTGGAAACATCATACTCTGGGGGTGCTCTTCTGCAAAGGGGACAGGACGACTGCACCGTATTGAATGGAGGATGGATGGGGTATTGCGAGATTTTGGCAAAGAACCTCCTTCCCTCAGTAAGAGCATTGAAGATGGGTCATGGCTGGGTCTTCCAGCGTGACAATGACCCCAAACACACAGGGCAACTAAGGAGGGGCTCCGTAAGAAGCATTTCAAGGTCCTGGAGTGGCCTGGCCAGTCTCCAGACCTGAACTCAATAGAAAATCTTTGGAGAGAGCTGAAACTCCAAACCTGAAAGATCTAGAGAAGATGTGTATGGAGGAGTGGACCAAAATCCCTGCTGCACTGTGTGCAAACCTGGTGAAAAACTACAGGAGACATTTGACCTCTGTATTTGCAAACAAAGGCTACTGTACCAAATATTAACATTGATTTTCAGAGGTGTTCAAATACTTATTTGCAGCAGTAACATACAAATAAATTATTATAAAATCATACATTGTGATTTCCGGATTTTTTTTTTTTGTAGATTGTCTCTCACAGTGGACATGCACCTAAGATGAAAATTTCAGACCCCTCCATGATTTCTAAGTGGGAGAACTTGCAAAATCACAGGGTGTTCAAATATTTATTTTCCTCACTATAGTGTCCGGTGCACAAAGCAGGTGGGATTGTAGTGTGCGACAGGGCTGAGCCAAAATAGCCTGTTCTGTCCTCATAGCTGCCAGGTGCTCGGATAATGGGCTTTTAACAGCCTCGTCCTCACTACAGACATGTCTCTAAAATCCTCGTTTGTCCTCGTAGTACCTCACACACAAACTGCCCCACGCTGTTGTTGCTAAATTTTGAAATTAGTGCCATACTCAAAGATGAGCCTTATAAGCCGAATATTCTGCCTCTAGGAGCCACTATTCTCCCTCGATACCAAAAAAAAAACATGCTATGTGGCTCATTATTCATCCTTCTTTATTCGGTGGGACCAGGACTTAAAGCAAATGCAAAATGAATGAGACCAATTTGAAACATATCAGTCCAAATTTTCTTTCATGGTAACAAGTGCTCTCCTTCAAAACGGGTCAGATTTAATGGTGTCTAAATTTTATTTTCGATTTCAACTTGTGTGTCGTACACCTTATCGTACAACACCCACTCATCAATTTCAGTCTGTGAACGGCATCAGTGGTTGTTTGCAACTTGAATATGAACCAGAGGTTGAACGAAGTCACTGTCAGTTCATTCTCAAGTCATCATTCAGCAAGTCCCAAGTTAAGTCTCAAGTCAGCTTGCAGACAATTAGTGGTCATTATGACCTGTGACATGTTTTCTGTGCTTGTGTGATTGTGTTTTCAGGTCTGAATTAATAATAAAAAATGTGGGGGTACAAAGGTAAAACCCCAACCAGGGTGCGAGTCAAACTTAATAAACAATACAGTTGTGAAAATGAAATGTTTGAGCCTGGCTCAGTTCTTTAAGGAGGACGATATGGAATACACCTCTTTGCTGATTCTCAGCACATCCCATTGTTCAATCTTAGCACAACCCCGCACACATAGGTCCCTTTCTTTTTATGGGACTGACCCAAAATGTAGTTGTTTGTATTCCAGGTTTCACCAAAACATTTTACAAATACAGTGAAAAGCCACTATATACGTATTTTACAGTAATCCCAACAATTTAACAGATATACTGAGAAAAGTTGAAATACAGGATATCATTGTACATGCAATACAGTTATCTTTTTGCTTTTGGCCTCTCAGGAGGGTGTGGGTGATACTCCGGACTCATACGCCTACGATGGAAACAGAGTGCGAAAGTGGAATGTGACCACCACTAACTATGGAAAGGTGAAAAACAATACATGCACTTAATTGAAAATGGAGATGGTCTGTATAGTCTATTTTTCATAAACTACTTATTCAATGAGACTTCAGAACACTTTCTTTTCTTGCAGTCATGGGCAGCTGGAGATATTGTCAGCTGTCTGATTGACCTGGATGAGGGAACCATAACATTCTGTTTGTAAGTTATCAAATTGTTGCATCAGTTTTTGACACTAACTTTGTTACAGTGAGATATTTATCCAGTGTGTCTTTATGCTTTCTTGATTTTTTTTTTTCTTTTTCCCAGGAATGGTCAATCTCTGGGCACAGCTTTCACCAACATTAAGATGGGCCCAGGCATAGCTTATTTTCCTGCCATCAGCCTGTCCTTCAAAGAATCTGTGGCTTTCAACTTTGGCAGCAGACCGCTCAGATATCCTTTTCAGTTGAAGACATACAAAGAAATATTTTGTGTTCAGTGTTTTCTTTTGTTGTTTGTACTTTTACATTGTGTTTTCGTGTGTGGAAAGGTGCGAGTATCTGTGGTATGAGGGCTGAGCTCCTGTTCTGCCAGCTTTGCAAGCAATCTCTACATCCATTTGGGAGACAAGTGTCACCCCATTCACCCCATAGAAACTAGAAGAAAGGACTTGTTGTCCCAGTCTGGAACATGGTCACCTGGATTATTATAGTGTTCCATGCCAGGCTTTGGTACTTGCAGAGGTTGTTCTTAACAAGATTCAGAGCCAGCTGCTTGCTGTTCAGCAATGGTAGCAGTCTGGATTCACACCTAAGAAGTAAGCCATCAACCACTTCCTAGTTCTGAGGAAACCTGTTGAACACAAACGTCGGCAGGGGTTCAGTGTAGCTTATGGTGATTATTGCAGAGCATTTAATTTGGGTTGCTGTGGGATCTTAGACGAGTAGTGTGAGTGCTGTGTGAAGTGGGGCCAGAGTCTTTGATGTTTTCCTGGCAAATATTTCTACTCCATTTTACTTTTGACAGTTTTTTCACAAGGAGAACTTTGAGAACACAAAACACTTCTGAATGTTTTCATGGATAAAGAATTTTGTGTTTTCTGACCTCAGCCTGGCTATAGTCCAAGAACATAACTTTCTAATCTTGTTCATGTCATGTGTCATGGACTTTAAAATCCTGACAAATGGTTCAGTTGACTGATGTGTGATTTTCATGATGACATCTATTTACATTTTTCATTATATGCATTAAAATATATATTTCTTACCTACCTATGCAGTCTATGGGGATTTCCAATGTTAGGCTCTCATGGATCCTCTGCTTCTTCCCACTTGTTGTCTGAGTCTGGACGAGTTCTGTTCCTGGTGTCCCTGGGGTTGAGCGGCTCCTCATAGTGGTTTTGCAGTGGTATATGTCTCCAGTGTTTGTCAAGGTGCTTTTTAAAGCTGTTGAGGGTTGGTGCACTCACAACGTGTTCCAGTAGGTTGTTCCAGGTGTTTGTTGAACGGACTGTGAATGCATATTTCCTGATGTTCAGTTTGGGTCTGATATTTTTCAGTTTTAATTTCAATTTTTGTAACATCTATAAAATGCTGAACCAACCTGAGCTGCATAATTGAAGATCTGATATTGGTACTTACTGAGCCTTCCTAAGAGAGGCTTTCACTGCAAAGTCCATTTTTACATTTTGCTTTGAGCAACACACTAATTCAAAGATCCTATTGTTTTACATGTAAGTTGTCGGTAATGCAAAAAGCTCAGTTTGTGATCATGACAGTCTTCCCAAAATGTGCAGTGTTCATCTTTAACCTTTATGTATTCACATACCCTGTGGATGGCTACCTGCCCCTCCAGAATCCTCCAACTGCAGACTTGATGAAAGCACAAAAACTCCTGGGCTACATCAAGAATGTCCTCTCCACTGCTGTAGATACACAGGTACAACAGGTCGCAGGTGGTGCCTTTTAACATTTAAACACAGATTATGAAAAATCGCACACATGACAATTTGTTCATAATTATTACTGGGCATGATTTGTTTTCATATGATCTTTATTTTTTTTTGTAAATTGCTTGTTGTCTTTGTTGACTTCATGCAGCTCTATATTTTGTGTGTGTGTGTGAGAGAGAGTGCAATATAGATAAGCCCAACTGGCAGCCATTAAATCAAAACTGTTTCAGATTAATTGCACTTTTCTGGTTGCAGAAGATAATAACATGGTCTACACAAGAGCTTTATGCACAGCCAGCCTATTCGGTTTCTCCCCAGCCTTTGGATAGTTTTAACAGATTTTTATTTCTGCTTCCTGCAGGGATAAAAATCAGACTTAATTATATTTGCGTCTTCAAGGGATGTGTTTTTTTTTTTCCCTCCATTCAAAGTCTGTTGCAATGAACAGTTGTGCTTTGTGTTGCACGTCTTTGTTTTTCTATTCAAAGATAACTTGTTGGCCTTGTGTGCATGCTGCAGGAGGAGAGGTTGGTGGAGAAGGACTGTGCAGTATGGCAGCTTCATGGAGAACCCACAGTTCTGATCACACTGGCTCACATCCTCAACCACTTTGCTCCACTCATGGTGAAATCAATTATCTCTTCTGTTACTTTTGTTTGTTTGCTTAAACTGTTTTTGTACTTTTGCACAGTGGCCATGATGCACGGTGCACACAATTTAACAAAGTGAAAGGTGTTTATCTCCAGGTTTTCCTCAAACAGTCAGTCTTACTGGCCCTTCTGTCACTTTCTGTCATCTAACACCATTTTTTCCCCCCCCCTGTCTGCATATATAGTGATGGTAAATACCATTCTGGCAGAACTATTTATATACATAAATACACATATATGCAGTTTGTTCTTGCAAGATAGATAGTATGTAGTGTGTGTGGGAACGTGGTGTGCGTGTGTGACCCCCATCCGCCCTTTCTGATCAGCCAGGAGCATTCTACTCAAAGTCAACAGACAATTTCTATCAGGAAGGGCCGACCACCAAAACAACATGAACACAGACCAGAACGAAAGACAAGTGGCGACAGCAACAACCGTGAAGTGATGAAAAGTGAGACACAAAGACGGGACCCCAACCATACAACATACCAGGACAAACAACCACACATGAATAAACAATGACAGCAACAGTCTGTCTTGTTAATGAGCATCCATACCCTAATCTAGGACACCAGAGTCTTGATCCCCTTGAGAGCACCCAAAACCGAATTGAGTTGGTGGCCACAAACACACAACCATCCACGCACAGAGACCCAGATCACAGCTAAATATTTGATCACTACTGTAGACAAAAGTACAGAACCTTACCATATGACATGGACCACTCTGGCATGCCAGAAGCCATACGGGTGATTGCGTGCAACAGACGAAAATGGGTCCAGCATGCAGGGCCCCAGGAGATGCAAGGAGAAAAAGGACAATAGAAGGGCACAGGGCCAGGAAGTGCACCCACCAGGGCCACCGTGGCAGCCCGATGAACTGTCAGGGGAACGGCCCAGGCAGAGCCAAAAGGCACCTCCACACCGCACCCCCCTCACGGAGGCACGGGAAGCAACCTCACACACCAGGGGAAGCACACAGGGCGCCAGCGTAGGCCCACAAAAGGGGGCACCTCCGAACCACATCACCCGGGCCACGGCCCCCCAAGGGAGGTGCGAGCGGCGACGGGGACCAGCACGACCAAACCCCAAGCCTGGCCAGGGACCATTGAGCCAACGAGGATGAGATCCGGCCCCCAGACAAGGGGCGGGACCAAAACCCCCTGCTGGGAAGCATATGAGACTCCCCCAACACCCGAGACTCCACCAACACAGCCAGCAGGACCCTCACCCCAGCCCCTCACCCACCATTAAATTAGCGTCTCATGCAAACTAATCTCCGGTATGGTTTATTTCCCCACATCAAATCACCTCTGTACATTTTGTACAGAGAAAGGAGAGGACAGGACACTCGCCTCTGGTTCTGAGAAGGTGTTCTTCAAAGAATGTGTGTGTGTTTGCTTTTTCCATACTATGGACTAAAAGTTCCAGACATTAAATCTATGTCAGTTCTTGTACGCCATACTTTAAAAACAAGCAAAAAAAAAAAAAAAAAAAAGACCCACAACAAAACCAAATTTTGACTTAAATTTAGTGACCTGGCTGCCTTAAAATTTGAAGTGGAGGTAACTTTTCTAATGATTCAACCAACACAGTATCATGTCTTTTGGTTTCATAGTTGTGAATTATTTATCTGCTAGCACAATCTTCATGGATAATTCCACTCTATCTGAAATCCTTCAAATAAAATACCTATAATACAAGGTTTAGTAAATGAAAATTCAGTAAGGTATATCTTATATATTATATTCCAATTCTAAGGTGGAACTATGCCAGTATACAAAGGTATATCTAAAAAGGAAGAGTAAAATAGGAGAGTAGAAAAGAGTAGAGTAGAGCCACTTAGGTGCCTGGTCTCGAGAACCAGGGATGGTAGGTTAAAAAGCTTTTTTATCCCATGGAACTATGGGATGGATTGCATTTATATAGCACTTTTCCATCGTCATTAGAAGCTCAAAGCGCTTTACAATGATGCCTTGCATACACACAGACACACTCACACACCAATGTCAGGGAGCTGCTGTGCAAGGTGCTCACTACAAACTGGGAGCAACTAGGAGATTAAGGACCTTGCCCAAAGGCCCTGAGCAATTTTGCAGTCTGGCTGGGTTTTCAACTGAGGATCCTCTGGTCTGAAGCCCAACACTTAACCACTAGACCATCACCTCCCCAGTAGTAAATTTATTAAATTAAATGAAGTGTATTACATTTCCCAGTTATCAATATCTAAATATTTTAGTTGGTTTCTTTACTCCGTATTTATGGAATATGTGTATGAGTAAAATATATTCTTATTCTGTGAATTTCTCCTCTGTGCGATCAATAAAGTTTTATCTTATCTTATGATCACAGTCAATAAATATGGGTAGAATCTGTTGATTCATGTGCTTACCCTTAGAGCAGTTACTGGAAAAATACTGAGAAACATGTTCTAAGGTCCTTCTAAATTATATGTATTTAATTCAGTTGAAGTTCATGGTTGGTAAATGTCAGTGTTGCAGCACTGTTTCCTTGTTTTTGTAAAGTTACAGTCTTTATATAATTGGCTTAGTGGCATTTAAGGTGCTCACATGGCATTATGTGCAACGCGATTTATAATGGGGCTTAAAAATACATACTTGTGGTGGCTGAGGACCTGAGTGAAGGGCGTGCCTTAAAGCAGTGATTCACAATAGATTTAATCATTCATGACTTGAAAACTTGCTAGTGTCGCATAACGTGATGCTAACGTTATCATGACAACATGCATGTCTCACACAATGAGATGCTAACTGGCGTCACATAGCATGATGCTTGTGGGCCAATGTTGGCATGAAAACTCGCTAATGTCCCATAATGATGCGGACGTGTGTCACATAGCACTACGATAATGGGCTAATGTTAGCATGAGCTGAGTGCCTCCATTGTGAGCAAAGGGATTTATATTGTGCTTAAAAACATAGTTACAATTTTTCTCAGAAAAATCTTACTACCCATCTTCAGGCAATTTTAGATGCTGCTTGAAAAAATGACTGTGTGGTTGTTGAGTTTTTCATCGGCCAGACTAACTAGCATATAACAAGCATTAAAGAATTATGGTATTTCAGAGGCACACACATGCACACAACAAAAGCATTCCACAGCCTTGGTTGGTCCCATAGATTGGTGGATGCAGGGCATGCTCCCAGATCTGACCCTGACCTGAGTGTCTTTATTGTCTCTTCAGTGTAAAGTGTACCTGGTGGAGGATGTGCTGATGAACTTCCTGTTGGGTATTCTAGAAGGAGGAGGATCAGTAGATGAACATCCGCTCATACAACAGCTCCTGGACCTCTTCTGGCTACTAATGGAGGCATGTGGACACAAACAAACATGACACACAGCACCATTGTTGAAGTATACATAAAATAAGTGCTGTAAGTACATGTACATACGAGGTCTGTTAGAAAAGTAACAGACCTTTTTATTTTTTTCAAAAACTATATGGATTTAATTCATATGTTTTTACGTCAGCCAAGCTTGAACCTTCGTGCGCATGCGTGAGTTTTTCCATGCCTGTCGGTTGCGTCATTCGCCTGTGGGCAGGCTTTGAGTGAGCACTGCTCCACCCCTCTCGTCGTTGTTTCATTGCGAGGAAATGGCGGAATGATTTGGGCTTTTTTTTCCCATCAGAATTTTTTCAGAAACTGTTAGAGACAGGCAGCTGGAAACCATTCGAAAAATGTATCTGGCTTTCGGTGACAATTTTACGGGCTTCACAGAGAACAAGGAGTGTTACTACAGCTTTAAGGACGGCCCACAATGGCGCACGGCACGCAGCACTCAGAGCCGCCATCGAGAGGCAGAAACCACCACATAATTTCTAAATGGATGGCTGTGTGGAGCCGGGACCGTCGTGTGCAATTTCTCCGGTTATCACAAGACCTGGACATCGGCCATTTTCCGGCAGATTTCACTTTTAACAAGAGATTTTGTCATGGAAAGCCACACGGAGGCTTCGCGCGTCTTGACGGAGCCGCTGATGAAGCGAGACAAAGGAACACCTCCGTTTCAGAGTGCCAGAGGACAAGTTGGGACATGCCTATCTCGGCTTTCAGTGCTTACCAGTCGAGTGAGTATAAGAGAAATTGTGGAGAGCTGGGCATGTCCCAACTTGTGCTCTGGCACAACTTGTGCTCTGACAAAATCTCTTGTTAAAAGTGAAATCTGCCGGAAAATGGCTGATGTCCAGCTCTTGTGATAATAATAATAATAGAGAAATTGCACACGACGGTCCCGGCTCCACTCAGCCATCCGTTTAGAAATGATGTGGTGGTTTCTGCCTGTCGATGGCGGCTCGGAGCGCGGCGCGCCGTGCGCCATTGTGGGCCGTCCTTAAAGCTGTAGTAACACTCCTTATTCTCTGTGAAGCCCGTAAAATTTTCACCGAAAGCCAGATAAATTTTTCGAATGGTTTCCAGCTGCCTGTCTCTAACAGTTTCTGAAAAAATTCTGATGGAAAAAAAGCCCAAATCATTCCGCCATTTCCTCACAATGAAACAACGACGAGAGGGGTGGACCAGTGCTCACTCAAAGCCTGCCCACAGGCGAATGACGCAACCGACAGGCGTGGAAAAACTCACACATGAGCACGAAGGTTCAAGCTTGGCTGACGTAAAAACATATAAATCAAATCCATATAGTTTTTGAAAAAAATAAAAAGGTCCGTTACTTTTCTCACAGACCTCGTATGTTAATTATGTTGTAATTGTTCAGTCGTGGCATTTAGTTGACAAAACCCCTATACGGATGTGATTAATGTTATATGGGGAAGTAGAGAAATGTAATTTTACTGAAAGCCATCTGTAATATTTATGGCTGATTTGTACGTATAAGAAAGCTCTGTATAAATGACAGGGATGGGAGTGACCACTTAATAAACAGCCCTTTCGCACAGCATCACTCCTCGAAAAAGTAAGAAAATGAAATTACTACACCATGGGTTAAAGTTCTCCGTCACCACGACGGATTTCCGTCATTTGGAAAATTTAACCACACATGCGCGCGCGCACGTGGTGTTATGCATGTTTTGGGGCCGAAATATGATACTCTCACTGTCAAAGCTACATCCCATTCTGCACTAATCAAAGCAGCAACAATGTCAGCGTGTATGGCGCCGCACCGCGGAGGAAGGGACTTTGTGAATTTTCACTCCTGTCCGCTCTGTTTACTGCTTGCCTTGAGCCGCGGTCCTTCTCCTCCCTGTCTTTGTGGGAACATTGGCAGACCTTCCCCATGTAGAGCAGGGCGTGGCTTTACTTTGAACCAGTGAAGCAATGCTTCAATCTGCTGCTTCGGTTCTTTGTTTTATTTCGCTTTATCTTACTTTTTCCCTGCTAAAACCTTAAAGAGCATATGTCTGTAAGTAATATTTACCTTTACCTACCTGTTATGGTCTTCTGAAACAGTTGATAAATGTATTTTATAACTTAAAGACAGGACCGATGCTAACATGTTAGCATGCCTATGGCATTTTCAATGTTAAAGTTAGCATTAAGCTGTAAAAGAGTCAAATGTATTACAAATTGTAATATTTTATTTATTTTTATTTATATATTAATAATAATAATAGCAACAACAACAATAATAGTAATAATAACTAATAATGCTACAATGCAATTTTCGAGAAACAGACAAAAAGAAACAACACAAAAGATAAAACCAACTAACAGTGAACATAAATAAAAAAATATAGAAATAAATAGCTTTTTCCTGTGAACACCAAGTGACTCTTACACCTCCACTTCATCCCTGTTTTATTTAAGTTTAATGCCAATTTGTTTTGGTCAAACCACATCTAAGCTGTGTTTTACACAAGAAAAAAATAAAATGCAGTAATTTGCACATTTGTGTCTTTTTTCATGAAAATATCTTATTAAAGATAACATATTGCACTTTAGTCAGGCCTTCAAAAAACGTTTGTGGACTCTTGCTGTAATATGTTGTCACTGGTTGAGATAGTTTCTGTTGGCATCTAAAAATGCTCATAATAGGGTGAAACCTGATGGAAATCTCTTTGTGGTGTGTCGGTGATGTGCAAAATTAAACAAAACACTACTCCAGGTATGTTTTTGACGAGAATATAACATAATAACTTTGTTACAAGTTCAAACATTGATGTTGCGTGATAAAGGCCTTTTAATAATAACTCACTTCAAGAAATAATGACAAAACTAACATGTAAGTAAAAAACAAAAAATAAAAACAATTAATTGAAAAAAATAATCAACCGATTAATCGATTACTAAAATGATCATTTGTTGCAGCCCTAGTTTGTTTTACGAGTGAGAGCATTTTACAGATTAAATGTGAATAAGCCAGTTTTGAGTTTCTCAGTGCGCATGCATTTTCAAAATGGGTGACAGTGTTACTTTGTGCACAGCAGAACAACGTTGTCAATTGCTTTATGCCCTAATTTTGTATTTTATTGACTGTACAGCCAGCGACACAGCACCCTTTTGGTGCGTTTACCTGAATGGAACCGAACAAAATACTACAGAAGGCAAAGAATTTGTACTTGACAGTTTGAAGTGAGTTTTCTTTGTTTCAGAGGGCTTCATACCTATTAAAATTCACCAGAATATACAAAATTTGACTTGCTCTTTTAAAATGTTTTTGGGGAGATCCCCCAGACCCCCATAATCAATAATGTAGTTTTACTTCACAGTTTGAAGTGAGTTTTCTTTATTTCAGAGGGCTTCATACCTATTAAAATTCACCAGAATACACAAAATTTGACTTGCTCTTTTAAAAATTTTCTGGGGGAGAACCCCCAGACCCCCATAATCAATACTGTATTTTTACTTAACAGTTTGAAGTGAGTTTTTGCTGTTTCAGAGGGCTTCATACTCATTAAAATTCACTAAAATATACAAATTTAACTTGCTCTTTTAAAAGTTTTCTGGGGGAGATCTCCCAGACTCCCCAGAATCAAGACTACAACCCGCCCCCCACCACCCTTTTATGTACCTTTTATGTTCAGGTTTTGCATTCTTTTTATGCTTTGTCTCTCTCTCCTTAGAGGCTATTTAGAATAAATTTGTATACTGTATAATGTGTTTATTGTATTTATTGAGGAAAAAAAAGAGTGTGTGTGCCCCCACTACACCACATTTTAGGAAATTCCTGGCATTGATTTTTTTCCTGGAAAAAATTTCAGTCGGATGAAAATGTATTGCTATAACCCATGATTTAATGTCACTGCACTGTCAGTGTAATGTCATGTCATTGAAATATTTCATACAACAGATTCCTTTCATAGTAAAAGTATTAGCTTTTTCTGCCCTGCGAAATCTACATTGTGGCTATTATTTGCTATTAAAATGGTAAATAATTGCCACAAACATCCAGAGGAGATGTTATTACTTGTTCTCATATCTAAAACAGGCAGGTATTTGCTTCTAACAAAACAAACAAGTATTTGTTCACAATGCCAACAAATCAGAAATGAATTTTTTTTTAAATTCCTGCTCTGTCAATATTTATTTTTTATTGTGTCTTGATTCAATTGGACTCTTGCTGTGTTCACCCCGTTCATCCTGAGAGTCTCCTTTTGCATGCTTGTGTGCAAGGTTGCTCACAGTATAAATAGGGTTAATTGTCTTGCTGTTTGTTGTCTTTGCAGGACTATGAAGTGAACGAGTGCCTGAAGCAGCTGATGATGTCTTTGCTGAGGGCATACCGCTTCTCCCCCATTATCCCTGACCTTGGATTCCAGGTAGGATGAGAGTTGGTTCCACTTCCAGATGATCAGTAACCTTTTGGAATTTTTTTTTTATATCAATTACAGGGTAGACGATATTTGGAATAAAGTATCGAAGCCTGTGCTCGGAAGCACTTGAGGATCACCAAAGAATGATTCAAAAGCAGCTCTATTGAAATTGGACACTTTCTGTAAAGAATTGGTCAGAGGTGATTGGGGGCACCATTGTCGCATTGACTTACTACAGATCTTTATTCATTACTTAGACTTGCTCTATTGAATGTTGCTAACTCATCACTTGACCCTTGAGTTGTTTCGATTTACTTTATAACTGCCATGATAATCAGAATCAGAATACTTTATTAATCCCTGGGGGGAAATTGCATTTGCCTCATGTGCTCAGTGCAAATAGCTAGTTGGAGAGAAGAACTTAAACTAAGTTAAGTCAAATAGAAATAGGATTTTAAAATACATAATAGTACAAATATAGAATATAAATTACAAATATACAATAGAAACAAGATGTGGAAGTGAAAAGTGAATCCAGACTATTCTGAGAACAAACATATCGAAGCGATTGTGCAGATGAAAGAATGCAGCTACTCTTGTTAGCTGTGTAAGCTAACACTTACCGACATGACCGCTCCCATTTATCTCGTCTTCCCTTCTCCACTGGGAACTGAAAAAACTGCACTTTTCGCCGCTGCTTTGGTGATTGCAAATGAAAACAAAACGGTACACCATTTTTCCGTGTGAAGTTATACTGTGTATACAAGGTCTGTTAGAAAAGTATCCGACCTTTTTATTTTTTTCAAAAACAAAGGCTGCTTACAAGCAAATGACGCAATCGACAGGCGTGAAAAAATTCACGCATGCGCACGAAGGTTCAAGGTTGACTCATGCAAGCACATGTGATTCAAATCCATCAGGTTTTTGAAAAAAAAAATGAAAAGGTCGGATACTTTTCTAACAGACCTCGTATACTGCGCAGCGAGAGCGGCTGTCCCCATAAGTGGTTAAATCCCGCAGTATCATGCAGGGTTCCTTCCAGATTTTATTATTGGGCAGTCCCAAAATATGTGCCAGTGATTGGCATCTTGGCTTCCACACTGTCTCCAGCACTTATGCTCCTCCCTGTTACAATGAATCTTTTACTTTGGAGTAATAAAAAATCTTATTAGTAATGTTTTATTTTATAGTTTACTGCATAATACTGTACAAGAAGTCTTTAAAAGTTTCGGAGTACAGCTGCAAGAAGTTGCACTGGAGTTTAAGTTGCACTTTGAGCTCACACTTTTTTTTTCTTCCTCATATTTTAATATATTGAATTTGGGATTTTTGTGCATTGTTGCAGTGTATTATTTATTGTAATTTATTCTTACAGTGTATTTTGTTTTGTCAGAGATTTTTTTTATTTATTTATTTTAATTTTGTAATATTTTTGTGGTTTTTTTAAGAAAAAAAATAGAACATACAGACCACTTCTAACAAACATTCAGAGCATTGAGGATGGACGATGGGACATTAAGTCCAATAAAAAGAAAGAAATGTTTTGTCAGTCATTTGATTCCTTGGAAAGTTCTATATAAATAGTCATTATAATTTTTATTATTAATAATGAACGTGTGACTTTTTGGCATATAAGTCACACCAGAGTATAAATTGTAGTTATACTCCAGAAAATATGGTACTCAAAATGAACCAGTACATTACTGTGTTTTATATTTTATATAATGTAGAGTACATTGTAGAGATTTGTTTCCTTTTGAAATTAATGGGCATACAATGAAAATTATTTTGCATAAAGAAGCTTTATGTTTGTCCTCTTAATTAAGTGCATAAAAGTCCACGATGGTGAGATTTTTCATAAGCAGTGTATACAGCCATGTTTGACCTGATAACAAGCTACACAGAGTGGAAGGGTGTGTGTGTCTCTCTTTATTCAACTGTTGATAACAAACTGTTTTGTTCCATTTTTGTGTTCCAGATCCACTATCTGCGCCTGACCACAGCCATCCTACGCCATGAGAAATCCAGGAAATACCTGCTTAACAATGTGTTATATCCTTCTTACTTTTCTTTGGAATGTTTTAACTTTCATGCATATTAAAATTACTTCATGAATATTATCACTTAATTGTACGTAGAATATGTTAAAGGATCGATAGGCCCTTTGTACACACAAATACTGCTGTGCAAAAAATCCTATGCACAATTTAGACATTTAGAATAATAAATCATGAGAATGTTCTAAATAGCCAATTCATGATAATATGTGTTAAAATTTCATGATATAAATGTGCCACTGAGTCACTTGAAGGCATAGTGCGTCTTAATCCTTAACAGACATTCACATTTGATGTGTTGCGTTCGGTCGTATTCTTTTATATTAAAACACCCCTGAGAGTCAAGGAGGCGGGGCTAGAGGAGCTTATCCCGACCACCTGGTGGCCCACACATTTTGACAAAGAGGTACAACAGCTAGGTGGTCTAATGCACTGAGATTTGTTGCACAATCTGAGTTACATTTTTTTAATGCTAGATGCCTGAACCATGGAAATATAGACCTGGGATGGACGTCACGTGACGAGCGGCGTGCACACGGTGGCCATTACTAGGGGTGGAGAGAGTGCCTTTAGCCAGTTATGGCACGTGTTAAACAGAAGCGAAATGAGGGGAAAAAAGGCAGCCAGTGCTTCGCCATCAACTGCACCAACTACAAAAACAACTCAGCACCATAAGTTCTTTTCATTAAGCTGTGTTCACATGCATACAAATACAGAAAAAAAAATGTTTGAATATATTTATGTATATATACTTGCAGTTGTTGTTTAATATGATATGTACATGGTGGTCACAGGCGGCATTTAAATTTTAACAGTGTGGTTGGAGGGGATGGGGGTGGTACTTTTTACTTTGACTGAGGGTCAAAAGTCATAAATTCTGAATGGCTTTATATCTACTTGTAATAAAATGTTAGTAAAAATCATATATATGTTGTTGTCATTAAAAGACAAGCAATAATATTACAGTGGAAAAAACAGCAAGGTAAATGACCACAATGGCAAGACATAGTTCAGATTTATATTTTAATACATAAGGATTTTTTTATCCAGACATGTATGGGTTCATTGGAAGGAGCAATTAAAGGGCTTTAAAACAAACCTACTTTTATTAAAATCTGTTAACAAATAGCAACAATAGGGCGAGCAAAGCAGCACAGTTTGTCATAATTTCCCCAAATTTCTGCATTTTTTATGTTTTTTTTTTTTCACCCACACATGCATAGGTTCATTGGAAAGAGCTTTCAATGGGCTTTGAAACAAGTCTGCGTTTATTAAAATCTGTTAGGAAATAGTGACGCTAGTTTGAAAAAAAGCGGTCAGTTTATTATTTATGATCTGCACATCTCCACCCTTAGCAAAGGTGCCACGCTGTGTTTAGCAACGCTAATAGATTGAGGTGCGCATGTCCATTCCAGGTCTATATTTCCATGGCCTGAACTAGGTTTGCTGTTGATTATGTGCAGTAATCTGTAGTACTTGAGGTCCTTTATTTGCTTGTTCGCGGAGTTGCTACTGCTATACAGTTAACAGCCTGCTTTTGCTTCCTAACTGGCTATGAGATGTTTTCTTCTATTTTACTTTCATTTAATTGCAATTTGCTTCACGCCCAGGGGAAAGATGAGCGAGACCCCAAAGACGAAAGTGCAGATGAACGATTGAGGCGCCGAGCTTACGAGAGAGGCTGTCAGAGACTGAAAAAGAGGATTGAAGGTCAGGTTTCTTAACGCTTATCTTGTCACAAAACTGCATTTTTTGCATTCATTTCATTATTGTAAATACAGCACATTTGATTTTTATCAAAAACAATGGGACTCCTAAAATTCCTTTTTCCCCAAATATGTTATTGTCATAGTATAACTGCTCCATTTGTATTAAAACTTAAAGTTGAATGTAGATTAATCTTGATGTGCAGTCTTAACTCAGTAGTTTTCTCTTTTGTTCTTGTAGTGGTGGAAGAATTGCAAGTGCAGATACTGCGATTGCTGCTAAATAACAAAGATAAAGCAACAGTACGTATAGTTTAGAATTTTATTTTGTACCATCAACTCAGTAAGATTAGGAATATTGACATTTTAAAGGACATGTCGCACAGAAATCGTAAAAAACAGATTTAGGCTGATAATGAGCATCTGATGACACACCTGTATTATATTGTACGTCTGTGACCGATCTCAAAGTATATGGCATTTGCAATAGCTATGGAGACTGCCAAAATCAAAGTACTCATGAGTACTTATATCTGACAGTATTTACGTAGCTTTGAGGAAACATCCCAGCGCGCTGTTGAATGGAATGTTGCTTTTGATGTTAAGAATGGAACCGCAGATTAATTGCAAATTGATACCAACTCCACTGAGGAGAACAAAATAGAAAAGGAAAAAACTTAACAGGGCACTCACCTACTTGTAGAATAATTTCCAAGATTAAGTATGTAAAGTCCACACCATCAAAGACGCCATCATGCATGGATCACATGCAGTTGCCACCCAAAGAATAACGACCAGGTACACACCATCAAAGAGGGCATCATCAAGCACAGATGGTGTGTGATCGCTAGCCGGAGAATAATGTCCAGGTCCACGCCATCAAAGAGGTCTCAACTCCCACCGTAACGCACGGATGGTGCGCGATTGCCAGCCAGTGGTGGGCATAGCTAACAAAAAGTTAGCTTTGATAACCTTTAATCAGATAACTGAAAAGTTATCTTTTATGATACTAAACCGATAAACTGCTAAAAAAAAAAATCTTTATTACAGATAACTGATAACTATTAGTATTGATTTGGATGCGGCCACATCAGATTACACTGTCGGCTTCTGATAAACCAGTTTCACTTTACAAGTCCAATTCCAATGAAGTTGGGATGTTGTGTAAAATATAAATAAAAACAATAGTGATTTGCAAATCCTCTTCAACCTATATTCAGCTGAATACACCACAAAGACAAGATATTTAATGTTCAAACTGATAAACTTTGTTTTTGTGCAAATATTTGCTCATTTTGAAATGGATGCCTGCAACATGTTTCAAAAAAGCTGGGACAGTGGTATGTTTACCACTGTGTTACATCACCTTTCCTTCTAACAACACTCAATAAGCATTTGGGAACTGAGGACACTAATTGTTGAAGCTTTGTAGGTGGAATTCTTTCCCATTCTTACTTGATACATGACTTAAGTTGTTCAACAGTCTGGGGTCTCCGTTGTCGTATTTTGCGCTTTATAATGTGCCACACATTTTCAATGTTCGACAGGTCTGAACTGCAGGCAGGCCAGTCTAGTACCTGCACTCTTTTACTACGAAGCCACGCTGTTGTAACATGTGCAGAATGTGGCTTGGCATTGTCTTGCTGAAATAAGCAGGGACGTCCCTGAAAAAGATGTTGCTTGGATGGCAGCATGTGTTCCTCCAAAACCTGGATGTACCTTTCAGAATTGTTGGTGCCATCACAGATGTGTAAGTTGCCCATACCATGGGCACTTACCAGACCACAGCACACTTTTCCACTTTGCGTTTGTCCATTTCAAATGAGCTCGGGCCCAGAGAAGGCGGCGGCATTTCTGGATGTTGTTGATGTATGGCTTTCGCTTTGCATGGTAGAGTTTTAACTTGCACTTGTCGATGTAGCGACAGACTGTGTTAACTGACAATGGTTTTCTGAAGTGTTCCTGAACCCATGCGGTAAGATCCTTTACACAGTGATATTGGTTGTTAATGCAGTGCCGCCTGAGGGACCAAAGGTCACGGGCATTCAGTGTTGGCTTTCGGCCTTGCTGCTTACGTGTAGAAAGTTCTCCAGATTCTCTGAATCTTCTGATTATATTATATTATAACATTCATCAACTTTCCCAGTCTTTTGTTGCCCTGTCCCAACTTTTTTGAAATGTGTTGCAGGCATCCATTTCAAAATGAGAAAACATCAACATTTATCAGTTTGAGCATTAAATATTTTGTCTTTGTGGTGTATACAATTGAATATAGGTTGAAGATGATTTGCAAATCATTGTATTCTGTTTTTATTTACATTTTACACAACGTCCCAACTTCATTGGAATTGGGGTTGTAAATATTTTATATATCATCTACTGTTTTGAAAGAACAGCTAAAGCAGATGGCCATCCCACTGAATGGGGTCTGCTTGAGGTTTTTGACTGTTGTTTGTCTTTCATTTACCCTGTTTTCTTCATGGTCATGGTCACCACAGTGGATAAAATATTAAATATCTTGTCTTCGTGGTGTATTCAATTGAATATAGGTTGAAGATGATTTGCAAATCATTGTATTCTGTTTTTATTTGCATTTTACACAATGTCCCAACTTCATTGGAATTGGGTTGAATGTGCCGCAGGAGCTGCTGGGTAAATTCAAGGATCACAAACACAAAGAACACATGAAAATGAATAATTTAAAAAATAAAACCCCAAACACTGTCATCATCTTTGAAAAGCAGTAAAACACAGTATTAGATGTCACAGTTTCTCGGTATTAGATACACCATCATTTACGAGCTAAAAGCTGCCACTTTTTTCACATGCTTTGAACCCTGCTGCTTAAACAATCGAAATACGTCCATTAATGCATTGACTGAAGAGTATCAGAGTAAAAGACACGCGTAGTAAATATAAATTCTTACCTGTTAGTTTCAGTGGGATTTATCTGAAGAAATAATCCATATATAGCATCCTGCTTATCAAAACGGTGTAGAAAACTGTGAAGAAAGGTCCCTGTACACAGCTTATACCATGCCACAAAGAAATAAAATAATGTTAAAATTAGTTTTGTTTTTGTGTCAAGCAGGTGACAACACTGTAACATCCAAAGTGAAGCTGAACTACACTACCCACAATGCTCCCTGCGTCGACCGGCCAATCATGTTTTGTGTTTACTGATAACATCATCAGCAAGCAACAGCCAGTCTGCCAAAAACCACTGATCTACACACGACAGGGATTAAAATGTTTGACTTTAGAGTTTACAAACGTACTTGACTGGTAAACTTTGCTCACTTTACCAGAAAAAAAAAGTTATCGGAGTGAAAGTTATCAGAACTAAATTTATTGGAAGATAATTGGTCCAGAGACACGTGGTGTTAGGTGCATTGGAATCTTTAAAATTGTCCGTAGGTGTGTGTGTGTGGGTGTGTCTGTGTTTGTCTATTTGTGGCCCTGCGACAGACTGGCGTCCTGTCCTGGGTGTACCCCGCCTCGCGCTCTCTGACTGCTGGGATAGGCTCCAGCCCCCCGTGACCCTTAATTGGACTAAGCGGTAGAAGATGAATGAATGAATGAATAATTGGTACGATGATGGTTTTAAAAGTTATCCGAAAAGCTAATCTGCTAGCAAAAACATTAGCTCCGATAATTATCGGTTATCAGATTAGCTGAACAGTGCCCACCACCGTTGCCAGCCAGAGAATAATATCCAAGTCCATGCCCATCAAAGAGGTCCCAACTGGCACAGTCACTGTCTGTAAAATCAAGATGTAATGGAGTGTTATCTTCCAGTGTACATGCAATATAAAAATAATTGTTAATTTTAACCCTCAAGGTTTTTGCTCTTTGTGAAATAATGTTTCTGTGTGTTCAGTAAAGCGACTGTAAGCATCCAAAATAAAACTTGAGAAATGTGTTGAAATTTCATTGCTGTGTTTACAAAATAAAAAAACAATAAAAAAATCACTTGGGAAATTTTGGAAGACCTTAAATGAAATTAAAACATTAAATTTCAATGCGGGCTAATACGTTTGTCCGCATCTGTATCTGCCGTCACTATAGACCTAAACAGTACAGTTATACAAAATGAATTATCAGCGATTTCTCACCATTTTGTGTTTCCCACACAATCATCCCCAACAGCTACATCCTTCTCAGTGGCAGCGGCCCACTGCTGGACCTCTGGCTCCAAACAGTAGGCCAGTATTAGCATCAGCATTATCATCATCAATTTCACTGCCAGATGTCAGGGCAAGTCCCCGACCATATCTGATAAATCCGAGCCATCACTTTCAAATGAAAGCTCAGAAGCTTCGTTATCGGACGTGGCAGTGTTCATTTCACTCTGTCTGTTGGCCATCAGGATGTTTCTACGTTTGCTAAGATGTACATCACACACTGAGAAACGGCAAAAAATGCAGAGTAAGACACTTTCCAGAAACACACCTGCTGACTGGCCGAGCAAGAGGAGTCATTAGCAATAAAATACATCAGCGACCACTAATTATTACCATATGTAGGCAGATAGACCTACAATCATGAATACTTTGTTGTTTTGTTGCTAACCGGGACGTTAAATAACGTGCGACATGTCCTTTAAATCACCAGCATGATGCAGTATTTTTCACCAGTTTGCTCCAAAATGCTTGAATATTCACATAAAAAAAAAAGAACAATCTCACTTGGGTGTTATGAGGTTTCCATAACTTGTGAGATTTTTTTTTTTATTATTACTAATTTTGTGATTTAAACAAAATGTTAAGGGTTGTCATTAATTCAGGATACATTTATCGTCGTAATGTCAAATAAATTATGCAGCTGTTACACCTTCACAATTTAGCCAGCGTATGCTGACAGTCCCGTTTCCACCGAGTGGTTCAGGTTGGTACTGCATGGTGTGGTATGGGTCAGTCTGGCTTAGTTTGCGTTTCTACCGCCAGCAGAACCCTTCTGCTTGTCAGGTGGAACACAGCATCTCTTCACAACACAAAGACTAAACCGTAATTTGACATTGTTTGATTTTATTTTTGTCTTGGTGGATCATGGGATTTATTTTCATTGCGTGCAGACTGCTGATGACTCGACTAATGGCTGTGGTAAAGGCTGAGGTGAATGATTGAGGTGCTGTGACTTTTCAAGTATTAAAGTGCCGGTCACGGTCTGAGCGGTCCCCCCGTCTGATCAGTCAGACAGGGGGGACTATTATGTATCTGTGTTGAAGGTTTTGTCAAAATCCGTGAAGTAATTTTGACATAATCCTTCAAAGAGTACATAAAGAGATATCCTGATACAGAATCTGTATTCAGATCCAGATCACCTCCAAATTTTAATGGTGTCTTTCATGCTCTAATATCTATCTGTGGTGCAAATTTGGTGAGAATCTGTGAAGTAGTTTTGACGTAATCCTTCAGAGCATATATAAAGCGAAGTCTTGATCCAGAATCTGGGTTCCGATCTGGATCACCTCCAAAATTTAATGGCGTCTTTCATGGCCTAATATGTATCTGTGTTGCAAATTTTATCAAAATCTGTGCTGTAGTTTTGACGTAATCCTGCTAACAGACAGACAGACAAACAAATAAACGCAGGTGATTTTATTACGCCGTTGGCGGACGTAACTACAACTTATATCCCACGTGTGCATATTACGATGTATTTCAGCGTGCTCTTAACTTAAAAAAAAAAAAAAACATACCCATGACTTATTAGATGTACACCATTGTTTTTAATACGGTCGGCATACGCTGGCTAAATCGCCAAGGTGTGACTGGGGGTGTCAGCAGCTTTGTGGCTCATTTACTGTGACCACAGGGCAACTCAGGCAATGACAGAAAAGGCAATTAGAAATTATTCACTCTACCGTATGATTAAGTGTGATAACCCTCAGATAAATCCAGTCTTGATTCAATATTAATATCGGTCAACAACTTTAAGACTTAATCAAATTCACGTGTTTGACTTGTTCTCCACACTACAGTGACGAAGCTAATTAAAAAGACTCACAAGAGGTTTTTAAGCTTCTCATCCCACACCATCCTGACTCCAGCTGCAAACGAAACCTGTGTGCCTGTGACTGTCACAAACTTGATGTTTAATTAAGGGATTGACAAAGCCAAACAGAGGCGATAATGGGGTTGTTCCCTGCCCGATGTTGAATCTTTTCTGCTTCACAGCCTCTTTCAGCTCATTTGTTATCGTGTCACCTTTCTCATTTAGGGTGAAGCGTCACGGTACATCTTCCTGAACAAATTTAGGAAGTTTCTTCAAGAAAATGCCAGCAACAGAGGGGTAAGAGAAGAATCACCATGTGCAAGTTACTCAAATTATAATGAGACTATTTTGACTTTCTGTGCAGCCTGCCATAAGGTCATAGCTAATTGCGTGTTGTTGGTCCCAGGTAGCAGTAAAGTAAAGGGTGTCATTTTGACAAGTTCCACCAAGGAACACCAAGGAACACAGTGGTGGGGTGCAGTTCAGCTAACAGCCAATTAACCAAGCTGACTTTTTCATCAGTGGATTAGGTTTTTGGCTAACTTTTGAAAATCATTAGTGACCACTAAATTTAGTTTTGCTGACTTCTAATACAACTCACACATTAAAAAAAGTTTTTTTTTATGAAGTTTAACTGTCAAAAATGTTTGTAAATCCTAAAACCACGTTTCTTCCTGTTGGAGCTTATATACGATACCAGTAAGTGAAATTGGTGCACATCACGCAATGCAACAAGCATCACGTCAAGGGGATGGAGTTCAAGTCAGAGTAAATACATTAGATAATTAAAATGATTTTCCATGTCTGTTTTTATTTCTCTTGTTTCATATGTTCTGTACAGTGAATTAAACGCTATGTTGAATGGGAACTACTATTTAATTTCATTTATTCATGTACTTTTTTTGTACATCTTGATCATCATCTGATCTTGGCATGCTAAATCTTTTTGGTAACGCCCATGTTTAGTTTAAATCTATTAAGATTTCAGCTCTTTTGGTCTGTGTTTAACTGATCTGGACCAAAGGTCTAGTGAGCTAATGTCATGGTTACGTGTCCATTGTCTGTCCACAATTCATAGAATTGTGAAGAATACTTCTTCTACTTCAGTCACTTTTGTGATGAATGTCTCGTCTACTTCACATGGTTGGTTGCTTCATTTAAGGGCCTCTTCACACACAACACGAATGAAGCATGGTGCACGAAGGAGGAGTCAAATACCACTCGTGAAAAATTGGAGCTGCCTCGTACAGCTGTTGCTACAACTAACAGACAACAGCAGATGTGGGCATGATAAGCGCGCACTGCTTCATTCATGTCATTTATGACTGTACGTCTGTGACCATGAGTCATATACAGAGGAACAGAAGGCTCATACTTGTATTGTCCACTCGATAAGAGGGAGTCAATAAATTGCACTGTTTATATGGTGTGTGGTTTTATTTTTTTCCACAGCAGCTGCACAGTGTAGTGCTACATATTCCAGCTGCTTGCACCGCTGTATTGTGCACGCCTGTCTGACCGTGTGTCCTTTCTGACAGCAGGTGGAATGTTTCGCGGTTCCCCGTTTTGTTTTTTATTTGTGGATTTTCTTCTGGTTTCTGTTTCTTTTGCCCAACATCTTTTGCCCAACGTCGTGTTATGTGTGAAGGGACCCTAAACATTAGGGATGTCCCTATCCGATCACGTGGTTTCAGACTTGATCAGAATCGGACGTTGCATCCTGATCAGGAATCCGATTTAGATTTTATCCTCATTATTTTGATCAGCACTATTTCAGGCTCATTATTGCAGATTAATGGGCCTTTCACGCGGCGGAAGCCTCACAGGCGTCAGAAGCGTCGCTTTAGCTCGGCTTTTGATGTGACGCTTCTGACAGGAGCGCGCATTGCCGCTTGTCAGCAGGTTGACGCGGTCTAAGTTCACCCCAATCTTTTTTTGTTTTTTAATTGAACAAAAGAAAAAACATAAGTTCAACCGGACAGAGGTGGGGGGAGTTACGCGCGCAAAGTTTCTTTGGCAGAACTGCTGTTTGTGTGTTTACACGCTCAGCCTGACGCCTCGATGGAACGACAAGAGGATGATGGACACTTTCCCACCGAAACTCTTGCTCAGTCATCCCTCCGTGCACAGCAGGACCCGGTGCTGACCAAGTCCTCAGGATGACGATCTGTGATCTGATTAACAAAAAGAAAAAACAAATTGTCCTGTGATCGTTTATCTGCAGAATGGAGCGAGACATTTAGGAGCGCGTCTTCATTCACGTTCACTGCGCTCCTCTGAACTTGAACACTGATAAAGCATCAGAGAGGTACACTGAGGACTGTCAGGATGCAAATGTAAGTTGTTTTTTTTTTTTTTTTACTTTTACTTTTCAAGTTTACTTTTGAACTTTCGATGCTCTGAGCTGTGATGTAGCTTCGCGCTGTCCAATAGGAACGATGCGTCGGGCCAAAACACGGAACACTAGTGGCAGAAACCACTGATCTGTACAAATGGTAAATGGACTGCATTTATAAAGCGCTCTTCCATCTGCATAAGACGCTCAGAACGCTTTACAATTATGCCTCACATTCACCCCGATGTCAGCGTGTTGCCATACAAGGCGCTCACAACACACCGAGAGCAATAGGGGATTAAAGACCTTGCCCAAAGGCCCTTAGTGATTTTCCAGTCAGGCGGGGATTTGAACCACAGATCAGTGCAGAAACCACGTGTCTGAAGAAAAATCCTTGGAAATGTTTTTTTTTTGTTGTTGTTTGTTACCTCAAAATTTCTGATTACTGTTTAAAAAAAGTTTAGAACACTTGTAATTAAAATAGCTAAATCAATAAATGGTTCTTTAAAAACCTTTCATCTATAAATTAAAACCTGTTATTTCAGATTAGATAATTTCTTGTTTAACATACGGAACCTTGGACATTTATTTTTAGACAAAATAACATGGAAATTTGTACATTTTTTTAAGTCTGGTAGATTATTACTTGATTGTTCAAGCTACCTCATGGAGAAGTGCACTGTTTAAGTGATAAATAATAAAATAAGGTGATTAAAATGAAATGAGAAATTATTATATATTTAGTAAGTAAGTAAGTAAGTAAACTTTATTTATATAGCGCTTTTCACAGACAGGGGTCACAAAGCGCTTTACAAGGTAAAACAATAAAAATATACAGTAAAAATACACACTCAGTACTAAAAGATTATTGGCCATGAAAAGCCTGCTTAAAAAATAAAGTCTTTAGTTGCTTTTTGAACATCTCAACAGAGTCCAGGGATCGCAGGGACAGAGGGAGTTTGTTCCAGAGACGAGGCGCTACGGCTTTAAAAGATCGGTCTCCTTGAGTTTTAAAGGAGGTTCGAGGAACCATCAACAGGTTCTGACCTAAAGATCTGAGGCTGTGGGCTGAGGTGTAAGGGTGAATCAAGTCAGCAATGTAATCAGGAGCCTGACCATGTAGTGCTCTGAAAGTCAAAACCAAGATTTTAAAATTAATTCTGGAGGCAACAGGGAGCCAGTGGAGGGATTCCAAGATAGGCGTGATGTGGGCTCTCCTGTTGGTGCGGGTCAGAAGCCTCGCAGCAGAGTTCTGGACATACTGCAACCGATTTATCTCCTTCTTACCCAGGCAAGTGAACAGGCTGTTGCAATAGTCCAACCGCGTGGAGACAAAGGCATGGATGATTTCCTCTAATTCTTTCTGTGACACCAATTGTTTAAGTTTGGTGATATTTCGCAGTTGAAAGAAGCAATTCTTCACAAGCTTGCTTGCGTGCTGAACAAGAGACATTCCTTCATCGAAAATAACGCCAAGGTTTCTAAGGCTTGTTTTTGCCGTTAAGCCCAAGTCACCAAGGAGGCTCCTGATAACAGGAACAGCACTGCCAGGGGCAACAATAAGTGTCTCAGTTTTTTCAGAGTTCAGTTGCAGACGGTTTCCATTAAGCCACTTCTTCACCTGTGACAGGCAGTCAGTCAAATAAAGAGTTCAATTTGTGGACTTCTGAAATCTTAAAGGAGCAGTACAGTTGTAAGTCGTCTGCAAACAGGTGGTAGGAAATATCCCTGAAGCCCTGAATCAACTGGCCGAGGGGAAGGACATACAACTGAAACAGCAGTGGCCCCAAAACAGAACCTTGCGGGACACCATACTGTAAAACAGCTGTTTTCGATAGTTTATGGCCAGCTAACACACTAAAGGTCCTCTCCTCCAAGTATGAGGCAAACCACTTCAGCACGGACCCCGACAACCCTACCAGATCGCGCAGCCGGTTGGTCATAATGCTGTGGTCGACGGTGTCGAAGGCTGTGGACAGGTCTAGCAGGACTAGGACCGTGCATCTTCCTTTGTCTGCAGCCATCATGATATCACTAGACACTCTCAGTAGTGCGGTCTCGGTGGAGTGGTGTTTCCGAAAGCCTGACTGAAAAGTGTCATAGATGTTGTGCATCTCAAGGAAAGATGTTAGTTGTTTTGCGACCACCTTTTCCAGTATTTTTGCTAGAAAGGGGAGCTTCGATATTGGCCGGAAATTCTTAAGCTCAGACTGGTCCAAGTTAGGCTTTTTGAGTCTTGGTTCCACCACAGCATGTTTAAATGAGCTCGGAAAGAGACCGGATGACAGGGACATGTTGAACATTTTCATGACCCATGGCCCGATTGAGTCAAAAGTATCTAAGAAAAGCTTGGAGGGAAGGACATCAAATGGGCATGAGGTCAGGTTCATTTTAGTTGCAACTGCTGCAATGTCTTCTAGTGACACTCGATTGAAAGACGACCAGACCTGTAGTGGCAGTTCAGGCTGGACTGGGCCAGACCACAAGGGGTCAGTAAAGGCATTTTTTATGTGTCTGACCTTATCAACAAAGAACTCCAAGAGGTCAGTGCCATCTGCTTTACAAAACTCAGAGGTTGCAGAGGCAGCATGGGACACGAGAGAGTTAATTGTGTTAAAAAGCACCTTCAGATTTCCCTTATTGGACATTATCAGGCGATGGAAATATTTAGATCTTGCCTCTCTTAATGCATCATTTAACGTGGAAATAAGGTCCCTGAGATGTAGCCTATGGACCTCAAGGTGCATGGATTTCCACAAGCGCTCCGTGTTCCGACACAGTCTTCTTAACTCCAAGATACTGTCATTTATCCACGGACATGACTTCTCACGGACATTATTTGTTTTGAAAGGGGCCACCAAGTCCAATAATGTGGCACAGTGAGAGTTAAAATGATGCATAAGATCATTGACATCCGTACAGTCATTAAAAGCACTGGGATCAAATAAGGCACAAAATCTGTCAGCTGTAGTTTGTGTAATGATCCTCCTTTCTGCCCTTTTAGAGACAGGCCTAGGCTCAGGGGGAACATCAACCTGAAAAAAAAATACAGCTGTGGTCACTCAGGTGGACGTCTTCCACATGCATATTTGTGACGTGTAGACCGAGATAAAACACCAAGTCCAGAGTATGACCCTTCGAGTGGGTGGGGCCTGATACATGTTGTTTAAAATCAAAAGTTTCAATCATATATAAATGTTCCAGTGCTGGGTTGGACATAGTATCGTCAATGTGTAGGTTAAAATCTCCAAGAACTAAAACTCTTTCTAATTTTATAAGAGAAGATAAAAAATTGTTGAACTCATGTAGAAAAACCCCTGCAGGGCCAGGAGGGCGATAGATTAAGATACAGTAAAGAGTTTAAAGAGCCAACCTTTATTACTTGTGACTCTAAAGAAGAGAAGTGTTCAGTGTCAATCACTCTGCATGTGTATCTGTCCTGATACACAGCAGCAAGACCTCCACCTCTACGAGAGAGGCGGGGCTTCCCGAGAGCGCAGTAGCCGACAGGGCACAGTTCGTTTAAGTAAAAAACTCTCCGTCCTTCTGCCATGTCTCTGTGAGGAACATGAAGTCCAAGCTCTCCCTGGTAAAGAGCTCGTTGAGAGAAAAAGCTTTATTTGCTATTGAGCGCGCATTCAATAGACCAATCTGACTTGATGATGTCATCCCCTTCGCGTCAGCTGGGCGGAGTGTGATTGGTCGCAGGTCCCCGGCTGTACCGGCGGATCAGGTGTTTCTCCGTTGTTGGTGGTGGTGGTGGTGGGGCCTGAGGCCAAGATGAAAGCTGGGGAGACATCTGAGGGCACGAATGCCACGGAGCTGTTCCATCTCGTCATCAGCGTCGCAGAGACTCCATACCGGTATTCTGAGGGAGCGGTGGCTGTGACGCAGCGATTTCATTCGCGTCTCGCTGAAGAGGAACCATTTGCAACCACCGGTAGCCTTGGTCCGAGCGGGAGAAACCGGCTGACCACATGACCCATTTGATTACGCACTGCATGCCGGCCCTGCGCCCTCTCCTCCTCCTCGAGTTCTTCCTGGAATTGCCTGGGACGCGTAACAGCAGCAGGTATTCCGGGGAAGTGGGCGCGCACACAAACGGTGGGGGGAAAGTTTGTTTGTAGCTGTCTCTGTCATTAAAGCAGCATTCCATAGACTCTTTGATGTTAAAAAGAGAGCTGCGATCATAAGTCCGGACAGCATAGGCACAGTTACTGGATACGAGGACTAACACTAATGCATACGATGTGAAAATCAATGCCAAAAACTGACATAAAAGCAGCCGAGCAGCGGCAGGCCCACACACAGGCGCCATCTTGCTCAGGTCAAGTTATAAATGGCAAATTTAGCATCTGTTCATTGTTCGTTCAGTTTTTTAAAGTATCGGATCGGGACTCGGTATCGGCAGGTACTCAATCAGATGACTCTGAATCGGATCGGGGCCAAAAAAATCTGATCGGAGGGCGGTGCTTTAGCACCTGGATAACTACATGTGTGCAAGCACAAAGAGGTCAAGAATATATACCGACAAAATCACGCCATTGGATGTGACCTGGGTGACATCACTGGTTGTCTTTATATGCCAGATGCACCCAGCGCTCGCTTCTTTTCGGAATGAACTCGCAAGACTCTGAGTGACAAGCAGCGCTGGTGGTCATCCGGAATTCAGAGAACCGTAGTTACATTTGTAACTCTTGTTCTATTTCATTCCTACTGACTTCCAGAGGGCGGTGCTTTAGCACCTGGATGACTTAATACCAACAAGGCGTGACCTGATGCTTGGTGAGTCATACTCACCTAGCATCAGCAGTGGGGAGTGGAGGCAGACAACACCGCCGAAGTCACCGCTGGAGGAGTGGCCACATTCAGTCTGTAATAGCGGGCGAATGTACAGGAAAAAGCCCATATAGCAGCAGCACAAATATCACTCAGAGGAACACCTCTCAGTGCAGCCCAGGAGGTGGACACCCCTCTGGTGGAATGGCACGTAACTTTAGGAGGCTGAAGACCCCTGGACTTGTATACTTGTAAAATGTCATCCACGACCCAATGTGAAAGTCGCTGCTTTGAGATAGCACAGCCTTTTTTGTGATCACCGTAACACACAAACAGTGCATCTGTTTTCTGAATCCCAACAGTCTCACTAATGTACCGCTTCAACATTCAGACAGGACACTGGGAACCTGAGACAGATAATCCTGGATCAGAATGCGGGGCACACACAGCCAAGGAATCTGGCTGGTTAGCATGAAAGGTTGAAATTCCCTTGAGTAAAAAGGACGGATTAGGCCACAGCGTTACCCCAGATCCGTCAGAATTCTATCGCAAACAGTCCTCAGTGACTGATAGGGCATGGAGCTCTCCCACCCGCTTAGCCGAAGATAGTGCAAGTAGAAAGGCAGTCTTCACTGACACCCATTTAAGATCAGCACATTCAACTGGTTCGAAAGAAGATGAGCTTAAACCCTCCAGGACTAGCGGAAGGGCCCATAAAGGTACGCGTGCAAGCCTTGGAGGCTGCAAACATAGAGCACCTTTAAAAAAAAATGACACACTAAGAAATGCAAACCCACTGACCGACCGTCAACGTAGACCTGCTGGTGCAGAGATTGCAGCAACATAAACCTTCAAAGTAGCGACATAGTCCCTTCTCCAGCAGTTCTTGTAAATATTTGAGTAGAATAGGCACAGGGCAATGCTCCGGGTCTAACTTTTGGTTCTCACACCACCGCGCAAACAGCTTCCATCTGTTGCCATACAAAGCCCTGGTAGAAGCAGCACATGAGTTAAGGATAGTCTGAACAACAGCCTGGTCACAAGAACTTAACAAAGAGTCCGGTCCTTCAACGGCCACACATACAGTCAAAGGCGTTCTGGGTGAGGGTGCCAAATCCTCCCCTGTAGCTGTGACAACAAATCCTTGTGTCAAAATCAATGTGTGAGACGAGACGAATTACATCGTCCACTCTCTGCGGGGATGGCGATGCAGTCATAGTTAGGGAGTTGATGGCAATGCAGATGAAGGTTGTTTATTGACTGGGAACAAGAGAACTCTTCACAGAATTCACTGAGAGTCCTAAATGAGAGACATAGTTCAGTAGAAGAGCTGTGTTGTTGTGCGCCTGCTCCTGAGTCGGAGCGCAAGCAATTGTCAAAGCCAATTGTCTAAGTAGGGTAGGATTCTTAAAACGAGAGCTTGCAGTGGGGCTAGTACTGCAGCAGTACACATGGTAAATGTACGAGGTGCAAGAGAGAGGCCGAAAGGAAGCACCCTGAACTGGTATGCCTGACCCTCGAAAGCAAAGTGGAGAAACTGCCTGTGACGAGGCGCCACTGGCACATGGAAATAGGCGTCCTTTAAGTCGACACTTGTGAACCAGTCACCTGGTGTGATAGCTTGAACAACGTCTACTGTGCGGAGCTTGTGAAACTGCAGCACCTTGAGATAATGATTCAGACGTCGGAGATCGAGGATAGGATGAAAGCCTCCATCCTTCTTTGGAACAAGGAAGTAAATTGAATAGAACCCCCTGAACTGTGAACTGTCTCTATGGCCCCCTTCTCCAGGAGTTCCAAAATCTCCCCGTTGTAGGCCGGCAGATTGCACTGGGTCAGAAACAATGGTCATCCTCACCCCATTGAACTTTGGAGGACGACATCTGAACTGAATTCTGTAACCCTCAAACAAGGTTGAAATCACCCATAAGTCTTGAACTTGAGCCTCCCAGTGCCTGAGATGATTTAGTGAAAAATAGCTGGGGGCCAAACGTTGGCAGTCAGACCCGACCACCTCTGCCTCGCATCCCTGAGGACCTCTGGGCGAGTTTACTGGATGCTCTGTGAAACCGTTCAGTTCTCGGGGGCCTGCCCGTAGGCTCCCGAAAGGCAGGCCGCTGGGAGAGCTGGCCCTCAACTGCGAAAGCACGTGCAGCTCTGGGAGTAGGCGGGAGGCTGGATGTACGTAGAGTGAAAAGCTGTAGCACGTCTGACTGGCTGAGGCCTAGAAGACCGGTGTAGATCAACAAACTGTCGCTGAGATTTACTAGCCTCAACAGCACGCTCCACGTTTGTTGGGCCGCAGGTCCAAATACTTGGCCTGGAAGAACCAGCAGTGAACGGAGTGTACCTCTGCAGGATTCGGACAGGGGGGACTGCGCAATCCACACCTGACGTCTAGTGATGGTAAGGGTTGACATCAGTGTGCCAAGCTCTCTGGACATATAAGCAGAAGTTTGGAGTGAGGCGTCACTAAGACTTTGAGTAGCATCATCAACCTCTGCCTCCCTCAAAGACTTTGAGCGGGCAAGGGCTAAATGGGACAGTGAGTTGCCTAGGCGACCGATGCGAGCAGCTGTGTCATAGCTTTTGGTGAGGAGGTCATCAGTGACCCTACACAGGTCGTGGGCAGCGGGCATCCGGCCGAACAGCATCGGCCAGAGCCACAACCAGATTCGCAATAATGCTGTCAATGGCGGGCATATGGTTCAGACCATACTGCGACGAATTACACATAGAGCTAAGGGCTCTGCAATCCTGCGATAGATGGGTCGATGATTTGGGGTCTGCCCAACATCGGTGGAGCTCCTTGATATATGGTTGCGAAACTGGAACATTGAACTCAAGTTTCTGAGTGACTTTGAAAAAGGCACTTGAAGTGGTGGTTTCCGCAGGGAGATTGTCGACCCCAAGCCTGGATAAAGCCAACTGAACAGCTTGCTTGACAAAGGATAGTCCAGGTCCTGTTTGCGGAAGGGACTTTGCCTCAGAGGTGTGAGAGCCCACTAATGAATGGCTTGAGGAGAGACCCCTCTCATCCTGATCCTCCACGCAGTTTGTATCACTTGTCATGTACAAGAAAACAGTCGCAGCAATAGACATGGCATCTTCTTCCTGCTGAGTAACTACCTCGGTCTGATCTGCCTCATTAGGGACAACAGGAACTGTTACGGCTGTAGATTCAGAAGCAAGGACTTAATCTGAGCAAACTCAGAAGTCAGTGTTTCAACCTTTTCAGCCAAAGCATGGTCATGAGTAACCTTCTTAGTAGAAGGGGTCCCTGCATGTGGGCGTTTACGGCGCTTTGGTTCCTTCCTGGGGCTGGAGGCCAAAGTCCCACTAGGCATCTCACTTTCCAATGCTGCAAGTCTAGCAGACCTCTCTGCCAGTGGCATACTGGCACAATTAAGGCAGGCATGGCCAGTCAGGGCTTCCCTCAGGTGTCCGATCCCAAGACACGAGGGGCAAAACATATGTCTATCACCTGGGCTAAAGGGAGCCAAACAGGTACTACAGCCATGCAACAAAGGCCCTGACAACATTGTGAACTGCGTGCAGATGGCTAACACAAGCCTTGATGGTTACAGATAGAAAGACAAAGCGTGAATCACATGCAGTGTAAATAGTAACACAAGGCACGGAGCGTAAACCACTCGCAGCGTAATACTATTACAAGGCATGGAGCATGAATCGCTCACAACCACAGTCGTAACACAAGACACGGAGCGTGAATCACTTACAGCGTAATGCTAACACAAGGTACGGAGTGTGAATCACTCGCAGCTTATGAATCACTCGCAGCGTAATGCTAACACAAGGCACGGAGCGTGAAGCACTCACAGTCACAGCCGTAACATGAGGCACGGAGTGTGAAGCACTCGCAGTCACAGCCGTAACACGAGGCACGGAGCGTGAAGCACTCGCAGCCACAGCCGTAACATGAGGTACGGAGCGTGAAGCACTCACAGCCGCAGCCGTAACACGAGGCACGGAGCGTAAAGCACTCACAGCCACAGCCGTAACACGAGGCACGGAGCGTAAAGCACTCACAGCCACAGTCTTAACACGAGGCACAGAGCGTGAAGCACTCACAGCCACAGTCTTAACACGATGCACACAGCCGATATAGTCACAGCCCAGATGTTAAGTCACTCACAACAATGACAACAGTAGCTGCTCGCGAAGTATGTTGTTGTGTTGTGTGAAAATGGTGGCAGCGCAGACGAAAGTACTTCAAGGAGTGGAAAACACTCACGGCAAGCCAAACACAGTACACTATACTGGTACTGATACACACACTACCATGTAGTTAACGGGGTTAGCGACACACCTAAACTAAACTAAATTAGCTAGCTTTCATTGAAACAACACAGCTAAAGGGTTAGCGACTAGCAGCTAATGACTTCAACTGTGCACAGAGGAAAATACCCAGCAGGGCAGCAGCGACGGCGCGCACCCGGCGAGGAAGGTGTACTCACAACATGTGAATCCAATAATACAAAACGGTGAAGCCGTGTCTCGCTGCCTCTGAAGGACGTGTGCAGTGCACGTAGCTCCAACCAAAAGTTTGTTGCGAGGCTACAAGCAAGAGTGGCAATCGTAGCTAAATGCGTTCTCAACCTCTTCAGAATGCGAGAATGTAGAAAAGAAGTGAGCGTTGGGTGCGTCAGCATTTAAAGACAACCAGTCACCCAGGTCACATCCAATGGCGTGACTTTCTTGGTATATATTCTCGACCTCTCTGTGCTTGCGCACATGTAGTTATCCAGGTGCTAAAACACCGCCCTCTGGCGGTCAGTAGGAATGAAATAGAACTGGATGAGTGCTGCATCATTGATGCTCTGGTTCAGGGTTTTAGAGCCAAAAACATCCAAGTGAAAGCAAAATTCAAAGAGTTTACACCAGAACACATGAGAACAGGCACCGATTTACATAAATAAGATGAAAATGTGTTCAAATTTAATATTTTCCACACTGATAGTGACCTGATATCAGTGATAATGATAGTGCATGCTGGCCTCAACTAAAAATGTGTGGTTTTGAACATTGATCATTTTGTTTCTAAGCTCTTTATTTAAATAATAAATCTGAGCAGTTTGTTGGTTTAGCATTATCACGGTTTACCTTTCAGTTAGCAGATTAGGAGCTAACGTTTGAGTTAGCTGTTAGTACATTAATACTGTACATGTCTGCTGCACTGACTATTTACATGTGTAGAAATACTTAGAGCTGTGCTTATCCTGTTGGTGTGTTTGTGTGTCCTTTGCGTCTTTAAGCAGCACCCCACAGCGTTGTGCCCTCCAGAGTACATGGTGTGCTTCCTCCATCGTCTTATAACAGCTGTGAAGTCCTGTTGGGACGAATGCAAACGGAAGTGCCCAGGCAGCATCAGCAGTGAAGGTACGGTTGCAGTTTAGAGTTTTATGGACGACTCCAAAAATCTGTGATTAATGTTACAAGCAGTAAAGATGGTCTCAAGGTTGTACAGTTTTCGATTTGACTTGCAGTGTTTTAGTTGATAATCTCAGTGACTTCAGCTTTTATTAACTGCAGTTTTCTTAGCGTCCAGCCAAAAACAAGTTATTTTTAAGTCCTATTCAGGATTTCAAACCAACAATAAATAGCCAATCTGATATGTTTTTAGCTGGACTGAAAAATATTGTTTGACAGATAACATGACAATGAGTTGGATGATTTTTTTCTCTTCTCAGATGTTAGTCTATTTGGTGTCTTGGCTCTGAATGTGACAAGGCACCATAATTACAGTGTATACTAACTTCAGCTTCAGAGAAATGACAGTAAAGTCAAATCATGACATAATGTCTGTCTAAAATGTGCAGCTCAGCCTGTGTGCCTTTTAAATGCACAGAAATATTTTTCTGTGGAAATTCTGTGGATTTTTATCATGATAGTGTGGAAAATGAGATTTTTGGAGTTGGTTTTGTTGGTATTATTTTCTGTCAGTCTGGGCATAAACTATTTGTCGGCTGTTTCTAATGATTTCAAAGAAGTCTGTGCACGTTGTTGAGTGTTATGGCCAATGTTCCCGGGCTGACTCGCAAGTGTGGCAGACCAGCAAAACTGCATTTCAAGGTTTAGGCTGAAAGAGATTGTGAAAAGAAATGTTTTTATGAGACACAGAAAAAAGAAAGATGTATTAAATTGTGTGAGACAAAAAAGTTAACACATCTGCAAATTTTACTTCAAAAACAGCTAAAGTCAAATCATTTGTTTTTGATATCTCACGTTCCTTGTAGTTTGACAAATCCTGATGCAGTTTTATGGTTTCCCAATCAGCTACAGCTTCAAATGACTAAGACATTCCCATTAAGGTGTGTGTTGCTATGTAAAAAGATTTTTCTTTTAAGTGCTCCAGTGTTACCTCACTCTTTATAGCATTAGAAGATTCCTCATTTATTCCTGTCACTTTTGGGATTAATGACCTAATCATGAAAATATTGACAAGGCATAATTCTGCTTTTTGTACATTTCTGCTCTTGATGATTAAGGCCATTTGTCATGTGACAGTTCTTGCTCACGATCTGGACTTCCTGTTCCCCTGTCACCCATTATTATCTGCCCTCTGCCAATATTCCTCTTTTGTATGTATTCCTTTGTTTTTGATTTTAAAAAGAAAAAGGATTTTTTTTTCCTTTCCTGTTGGTGTGTTCTGTCCATCTGTACGAGGAATTATTACAGTTGTATATCTCCCATAAACAAAAGTTTTGGAAGGCACGAGGTATATTAAGAATCACCGCGTCTCTCTGTCCATGAGTATTTTAAGTACAACTCCTGCTAATAGTCAGGTCCCTTGTGTAATTTCATTAAAATGTTTTTTTTGTTGTTGTTGTTGAGATTTGGTAAACTATACATTTTTAGAAAGCTTATGAAATGAGAAATCCAACAAACAATGTTTACATTTTTCTTCCTCAGAGGTTGTTATAGCTGCCATCTTGGATTTTCAAAACTGCCAAACTAACTTGTCGGTTTTTTTTTACTTCTGTTTATTTATGGATCATTTGTGGTACGCAGTGAACAAATAACAGCACCATTATTGGTTTAAGGATTCATGATGACCTTCATTAGAAAAGATATGCAGAAATGAAAATAATTCCGGTCCAATATCTTCAAAGGAAAATGATTGGACTTTTGTGTTTAATTGCATAATCATAATGATAATGTTTGTAAGCAAAACGTCTCATGAACTGCTTTATGGGTTTTAGTGAATGTTTGTGATGATAACACACAATGTGAATACTTGCTTTAAGGAGCAATAATTCCACTCCAACGTCTTCAAGAGGAGATAATTGGGATTTTTATTATAATACGTCATATTTGTCAATTACATATGTAAAGCCGTTGTCCCATTCCCTGATTTTTGACCACAGATTGTTTTGGGGCTCTTGAATAGAGTTGACTGGTTTGTGAATTCAGTTATTTCATCACAACAGATTTACTGTCACCAATAATATCTAATACATGCAAACAACTGTCGTCACAGAGTAGGGTTATATATATTGTTTAATTCATGATCCACCATCCATAACTTTCCATTCTTTACCATGACATGTTCTTTCCAAAACATGCTGCGTTTATCCTTCTTGTCCTGGCTGTTTCGTCTTGTTTTTTTTGTTTTTTTGTAGATGCCTACATCCCTCCACAGCTCTTCTACAATGGGAAGGTAGACTATTTTGATCTGCAAAGACTGGGGGGCCTCCTCTCCCATTTGAAGAAAACTCTTAAAGGTTGGTGTGTTGGTCACCTGTCAGAATATGTGTAAGAGTGAGTTATAACAAGACATCAAATGCTCTGTCCACAACCAGATAAAAAAACAACCAAATTTTGAATCGCTGCCAGCAGGCAAGATTAATGCATTCTTTAGAAGAAGCCATTTTCGTTTTCATATTCTTCGTGTCCGTTTGACCTTAATGAAAGGCTGTTTATACCACTGACAAGAGAAAAGTTATTAAAGTCCTGCATAGGTTGTTTACTGTAAGTTTTTGATAAGCTCCACTAGAGGGTGGAATTGATTTGTATTCTTGGGATGCCATAAATCAAGTGGTAATTGCAAGTGTGTACACTGCAATATAATGAGTCACGAAACGGCAACGTGACTTTGATTAAAAACAGATTTAGTGTGTGTGTGTGAGTTTGTGCCAACTACATGGGCATCACACTACTCAGCCTCCCTGGTAAACTCGACTTCACGGTGTCGGAAAGGAGGGTTCGGCTGATAGTCAAACCTCATATTAGAGAGGAACAGTGTGGGTTCCATCCTTGTCGTGGAACAACTGACCAGTTCTTCACTCTCACAAGGATCCAGGAGAGTTCCTGGGCATATGCCCATCCAGTCTACATGTGTTTTGTCGACTTGGAGAAGGGGTATGATTTGGGTACCCCCAGGAGATACTGTGGGACATACTGAAGGAGTATGGACTGAGCGGGTCCATTCTCAGGGCTATTCAGTGTCCGTAGTCCCAAAGTGAGTGGTGTGTTTGCGTTCTCAGCAGTATGTCAGACTCGTTTCCGGTGGGGGTTAGCCTCAGCCAGTGCTGCACCTTGTCACCAATCTTGTTTGTGATAATCATGGGCAGGATATCGAGGTGTAGTCGGGGGGAGGGGGGATCTTCAGTTTGATGGGTTCGGGGTCTTATCACTGCTTTTTGCAGATGACGTGGTCCTGTTGGCTTCATCGGTCTGTGACCTCCAACACTCACTGAATCGGTTCACAGCCGAGTGTGAAACGGCTAGGATGATAAATCTGAGGCTTTGGTTCTCAGCAGGAAACCAATAGTTTGCCGGTCTTGCCCCAAGTGAAGGAGTTCAAGTACCTCGGGGTCTTGTTTGCAAATGAGGTGACAATGGAGCATGAGATTGGCCGGAGAATCGGCGCAGCAGGGAGGCTGTTGCATTCGCTAGTCAGGATGCCCTCTGGGCACCTCCCTAGGGAGGTGTTCCAGGCAGGTCCAGCTGGGCTGAGACACCTGGGAACAAATTAGGATCCCCCAGTGAGAGGTGGTTAATGTGACCCAGGGAAGGGAAGATTGGGGTGTCCTGCTGCAGCTGTTGCCTCCGCAACCTGGTGGATTAGAGCCGAGAAGGATATTCTTTCACCAAAACAGATCAGATCTAGGCTTGCATCGCAAAGGTACCTTCTGGCAATTTGTGGCTAAGCTTTCAGGTCTTTTTTTTTTTTTTAAGAAAATCCTCATATATATATATATATATATATATATATATATATATATATATATATATATATATATTATTGTGTGTGTGTGTGCAGTGTATCTACAAAGTTTTCACAGCGCTTCACTTTTGCTACATTTTGTTAGGTTGCAGCCCTATTCCAAATTGGATTAAATAATTTTTTTCCCTCAAAATTCTCCACACAGTACCTCATAATGACAATGTGAAAGGTTTTTTATTTTAGATTTTTGCATATTTACAAAAAAAAAAAAAAAGACATCACATAAGTACATAAGTATTCACAGCCTTTGCAATGAAGCTCAAAATTGAGCTCATGTGCATCCTGTTTACACAGCTTTGATGGTCCCAATGAGCACAGTGGCCTCCATCATCTGTAAATGGATAGAATAGAGCTGGCTGCCTGTCTAAACTGAGCGATCGGGTAGAAGGACCTTAGTCAGGGAGGTGACCAACAACCCGATGGTCACTCTGTCAGAGCTCCAGACACATCCAGACCAGACACAACCCTACAGTGAAGCATGGTGGTGGCAGCATCATGCTGTGGGGATGTTTTTCAGCAGCAGGAACTGGGAGACTAGTCAGGATTGAGGGAAAGATGAATGCAGCGATGTACAGTGACATCCTGGATGAAAACCTGCTCCAGAGCGCTCTTGACCTCAGACTGGGGTCATGGTTCATCCTTTAGCAGGGCAGTGACCCTGATTTCTCCTTGTGGAGTTGGAGTTGTGTCAGGAAGGGCATCCAGCATAAAACCTGTGCCAAATCAGTGCAGTTGCCTTCCCGAGGGAACAGAAGCATCTAAAAGAACAGTGTTAAAAACGAAGTGCACTGAAAACTTAAACTATCCACAGTCATGTCGTGGCTCTATAATAGCGTTTTAGCAATGTAGAAAATAGATCAAAAGGTCAGCTCCTGCATTACTGATTTGAGTTCTCTCCAGCAATGAAGCTGTTCCACTCTGGGGGGTGGCACAATGTGCTAATTATTTTCAATCAGTTTAGTCCCAGTAAGTGCTGTATACATGCTTTCCTACAAACATAAAGATGTTCCCCTGTGTCTAAATCATGAACCTGACCTTATTTACTGATTATTTAATTGATCAGCTTCGGCACAGAGCTGCGGGAAACACTTAGAATGAAAAATCATCCCGTCAGCCTGACAACCAAGTCAGCGGACGGGTGACTGCTTATATCAAATGTTTATTCTTGTCAAAGAAACAAATTCCATCCACTTTTTTTTTTTTTTTTTTGGAATGAATGAAGAGACTGGGAAGACAGGGTTCTCCTCAGCACCTTCTTGTGCTCTTCTGCTGGATGGGACGGGCCGTACGGCACCATTTTATGCTGAATTTAAAGATGTAAGCTGTAGAATTTCAAACATTGTCTGATATCTTTCTCAGGCTGTCTTTGGTCGTAAGAGTGTGACAACAGCTGTCTTTGAATCTGTCACACAGTGTGTCATGAGACCACCGGCCAAAGATACCACCTCATTTCTCTCACTATGGTAATCTTTCAACTGGAAGAGTTGAAAATTGCACAGTGGAACCAGCTAGCAGCACATGGTGTTAGCACGGATTCTGTAGTGGTGAATTATGGAAAAATCAAATTATCAGTTTAATAAGAGAAGCTTGTCATAGGTTGAAGTATTTGTTTTGGGCCGGCACACGTCTTTGTCAAGGCTGCATAAGTTGCATTGTGAGGTTAACTAACCGGTCGTGATGATCTAAAGCTCACTTTTGTTGCAGGTTGCTTTTATCTGGCCTCAGTGTATTTCATTGGTTGGGTGATAAAACCTGGACTGCAACTTTAAAAGATCATCCAGGATTTATTGATTAGATGTGTGTGTGAGAGAGAGTGAGCTATCAGATGGGGACTGAAAGCGTAAACTGGCTGTAAAGCATCTGCTGCTGTCAGAGAAGTAATTGCTTATTGATACCATCTTTGCTTTGTCATCAGTCTGGGCTTTGTTACAAAAGGTCGAACACTTATACTTCTGTTTTCATTTAGTCTACCTGTCAAGGTGTCTGCTGCTGTTTTTGTTCTGTGTGATTTTTAGCTGCTGTTGGAGACTGAGGACTGTAAATCCTGCTGGGTTGAAACCTGAGACAGGTATAGATTCTGCAGGATGAGGGAGGAAAAATGTCTTTTCTGGGCTGTTTGACAGAGCTGTTCAGCAGCAGCAATAACAAAACATCTTGCACTGATGTAAAGTCTTAATCGTGTGTTTTCAGCTTGAATGTTTTTTTTTTTTTTTTTACTGTCAAATAAATGCAAATCTCTGTTTTGGGCCTCGTAGGTCTCAGAAGTGCCTCTTCGAATGACATTTGTGCATTTTTATGTTTTTTGTTGTTTGGATGGAGACAAAATGATGCAGTTCTTACTCAGATTCTCTCTGTGTTGTGTTTGTGCTGGAAATTAGAAATCAATGCTTTCAAATGGTGATGCTCTTTTTTTAAAATATGGAAAATGTTTTTGACCAACAGATGATTTGGCCAGTAAAGCCAACATTATCATTGACCCTGCAGAGATCCAGGCCACATCCATGGATGATTTGGATGAGGATGAAGAGAGTGGAGCAGCACAGGTTTTGTATTTTCATTTTTTTTTTATTAATAGTACTTATTCCCAATGGTGGGCACAGCTAACCAAAAAGTTAGCTTCCATAACTGCTAATCAGCTAACTGAAAAGTTATCTTTTAGAATGCTAAACCAATAAGCCACCAAAAAAATTTATCGGAAGGTACATCTTACCGCTAACTTTCAGTATTAGTCCATGGGCCAAGCAGGTTTTCGGTACCACTTAAGGTGACTAAACAACACTTAGCCACAGTGTATCATGGCCTACACAAAAATGTATGCTAGCACTCTCAGGGTGGTAGCTATAGCCAGGTAGGGGTCAGTGACGAATTACACAGAGGTCAAACTTTAAAAATGCTCCAGTCATATTGAAAACTATATCACATTACTTGTCTGGTTATAACGATTCCAAAAAGGTATAGTTTGGACTATCTATGATGGAATGTTATGGGGTAAAAACAGCAAAAATTGTGACAAAGGTCAGTTTCAGTTTGTACAGGGGTCAAAAGTTAAAGTTGCTCCAATTTCAGTACAGAATGATGCAAATTATTGGTTGAAATAAAAGGATTAATAAATGGAATAGTTTTGACTGTGTTGAATGTTTAGTCTCCGAGGTAAAGGTCAAACAAGGTCAATATCTATTGGATTCTATGACATGTGACATATATTACCCTGTAACATAACTATGACAGATGGTGCAAACTATTCCTTATTAGAACCCTATTAACCCAAACAATAATTTGCATCATTTTTTTTTACTGAATTTTAGCAACTTTAACTTTTGACCCCGTACAAACTGAAATTGACCTTTGTCACCATTTTTGCTGTTTTTTCCCTATAACCCCAGAACATTCCATCATAGATAGTACAAACTATACTTGTTTGGAATTGTTATGACCAGACAAATATGATATAGTTTTCAGCGTGATTGGAGCATTTTAAAATTTTGACCTCTATGTAATTCTTCATTGACCCCAACCTGGCTACAGCTACCACCCTGGGATGGCTATCATACATTTTTGTGTAGGCCATGGTACACTGAGGCTGGATTCTAAGTGTTGTTTAGTCACCTTCAGTGGTACCGATTGATTACCGATCAAAATTGATGACTGGCGCATGGACTATATTGTCTCCGGTACGCTCTCAGATACTGACAAGCTAATTTTGAGTTTAAACACCGCCAGCGCTTCTGATGGAATCAGAGGCGATCACAAACCCAAACACAGTCAGTGAGTCAGCGCTTCTGTCTTTGTGCGCCCTGCCCACTGCTGTAGAGAAGCACCATTTACCTTGACAGCATACAGAGGTTCATTTGTGAGGCAGAGATCTTGAAAAGGAAAGCAGGTTTGACTTATGGTTCTTATTTATAAATCAGATTAATGCGGATAGAATAACTACATTAATGTTGACTCTTAAAATGTACAAAGTGAAAATATAACACATATCTGTTAATTTTAAAATAATGCACTAATTCTGAAGTTTTGAACTCACACACAGATGCCCAGAGTTGGTGGATAAATTCACTGGATTGTTCTCTTGGAGCACAGGTCGTGTAAAGGCCATATGTTGAAGGTCAAGGTCAAATCAGAGGTCATCATGTCAATTACATTACTGACTATCTTAGAGACTAGACGAGACTTTAAAAATACAGTTTTCGCTTCTGCTCTCCTGGAGCTAAAGCTTGTATCAAACCTCTGATTTTGTTGACATCAAGCAAAGTGGAAAAATTAGCAGGCAGCAGCACTGCAGTCACTTCAATGCCCTGTTTAATTTGCTTCTATCGTTTTTGGACAAGAATGGTGTGATTTATAGTTTAATGGTAGTTCACTTTAGTGTAGGATAGCAAGAAATATAAATTGATGTTGTGGAACTTTTGTTCAAAATCAGATCATGTTGTCAATTTACAAATGTTCTTTTCCAATGGGAATTTTATGAAATTTGGCTGCTGTTGTTACTCAGACACAGTCTGAATCAAGGAACGCTTTACATGTGAGTCATAGGTTTGTCCAATTGATTCACATAATTTTGTTTTTTGTAATTCATTATTTTTAACAACAGAGACCATTTGGTGCAGTGGCTATGGGTGGAGCTCTAGCACGGCCCAGTTGGCTGAGTTCCCCTACGCTGGGCCGGGCTAACAGGTTTCTCAGCACAGCCGCCGTCAGTCTCATGACCCCCAGGCGACCCCTTGCACAGCCAGAAAAAGTTAAAGTTCGTACCCTTGCTGTGGAACAAAGGACTGAAGAGGACAGTAAGTAGCAAATCACATTGCAAACAAGGTGTCTGGGTCATTTTATTTATTTATTTATTTGAAGGAATTGGCCTAATATGCTGGATACAATGATTTCCAGTGCAAAGATCATATCAAAAATGTTTCCATAGATGTTTGTTACAGCATTGAATCTGTGATCCCAAAATGTGCCCGTTGACCTGTTTTATTGTTTTCATGATGCAGGATATTGCTTCAGAAATGTAATTAATAAATCTAATTAAGCTATAAAACGTCCCAGCAACATAAAGAAAACCTTTTTTTTTGTATGACTTAGTACATAATTGCACAAAGCTAGTTCTAAGTTTCTAGTGATCACTGATAATGAAATTATTGCAAAATCCTGATTAAATTCATCCAGAAATTGTTTTTAAAGTTGAAAACTGGTAAAAGTTTTTATTTATAATTGCTTAGAAAAACTGTACAGTCCTTAAAATTTCATAAAACTAACTAAATTTAGTTTCTGCTGAAGTCCACGCATTACAGTGTATGTTTATTTTCGGAACATGTTGCTAAATTGCACCTCATTTTAATGAAGAGTACATATTTACCTGGGGGGACCCCATGGCCAATATTGTCTTTTCCTTCTAATGGCTTCGTGCAGATGAACTACAGGAGGAAGTGCGTGTGCGCATGCATGAGGTTGTGAGATTACCTTTGACCTGATCCACTTCTTGATACATGTTCTTGGGGCGTGCACGCTAACATCTGTAAAAATGTTTTCTAAATCACTTCAGAGGAGTTATCTGGTTACAAAAATAATGTTTTTAGATTCAGAAGTGTTTATTTCTTTCTAACTTTTACAAAATATATGAGAAACATTAGCTTTAGTGAGAAATAAGCTTTTTCATGAGCATTTTCTGCCATCTTGGTTTATTGTGTCCAAATGAGCAGCCAGCTGACTTCATGCTGCCTTTCTTTACTCCAGTTGGCAGTCACAGTGTCTTTCCCAGCATCCCTTGTGCATATTGGCTGAAGCCCCCATGTGATATATCATGTTGCCAGACTCGCCACCAAATGTTTCTTATGGCATCCAATCGCCTGAATTTTGACCCATCAGGGGTCAAAATTCTAAATTGTTTCCAGACAATGTGAATTCTTCATCATACTGGCAATAGAATATTATGAATCTCTTCTTTAAATGCTCAGGCATAACATTATAGTGGTGCCAAAGAAAATTTTTATTATGTAAATCTTAAAAAGTGCAGCTTTATTTATTTTATTTATTTATTTACTTTATTTTACACATGTCTTTTTAAAATTTTCTATTTATTTATTTATTTTTTACTAAAAATTCATTTTGTACTTTACCAGGTTGCAAATAAGAGGAGCGCCTGGTGTTTCAGAAATCTTGTAATTTGAAAGATCAGCTGGAAACATTGTTCCTTGTATCCACTGACCTAAGAAAAATCAGTTCAAAGCAAGAGTGACACAACCTACCCCTCATAATAAACTTGGGGAATAACTCTGTTGTGTCTGATTTGCAGGCATTAATGCGAGATTTTACGGTCGCAAATGGAGGTTTACCGGCGATACTAACCCATTCTAATTCAATTCCATCGTTTGCATGGTTTATTTTTCTGTAAGTAATTGGTCAGCAAAGCTTACCTCAGCAACAGCGTTTTCATGCTAAACTGGAAATTCTGTGCACAGATCCACAGATTTCTCCATCTCGTCAATTGCATTGAGTAATTCTGTATCAGAATCCACATCAATACTTTCGTATGATAGATTAAATTCACCCATTTTGGCATTGTCGTCGCTGCACTAGTTTCTCACTCTGAGCTGACAGCGCCATTTTTGACATCTGCATTGCAATGTGGTCAGAGAGCGGTTGAATATTTTGCCACTGTCAAAGTGATATTTTATGGTCTGAAATCTCACACAGTTAACCAGTCAGATTTGCGGAACAAATGCAATTGGATTAGAATGAGAGTTTTATGCAGCATCAGTGGGTTGAAATATTTAGTGATGTTAACATCCTTTTCTTTTATCGTCTTCACACATGGTGGAAACGCAGACAGCATACAACATTGTTCATTTTCTGATCTCCATGAATGAAGACAGCTTTGAGGCAAATTTTGTCCTTTTTATTTTTTTATTTTATTACTCAAGGTCTTGTTTCATTCTTAAATTGTGTATAATGGCATGCTACCAGTAGTTCACATATTGTTGAGATATCGATAACGGCCCAGGGTACTCTGTAATCTTTTTTCCCCTCACCTTAATCTTCTTCATTCTGTTTCTTTTCAACCTCAAGTTGAGGGAAGCCATGGTAATGATGGTTTGTTGCTGGGGCGACCATTGGAAGAGCCAGATCAGCCATTTGCTGACAAGTCCTTACTCGAGATTGTTGATGGGATTGTGATGATGTACAATCTGAGTGTTCATCAGCAACTAGGCAAGGTGAGTGTATGTCCCCGTAGGTGTTCATGCTTCTTTTTTCTTTTTTTTACATCAAAAACTACAGTGAAATTACATTATGTACCTTAAAAAACAATCACTTGTCATTTGTTTCAACATGGAGATGGCGTGAAACTGCTCCAGGACAGTCGGTAGTCCGCCAGTCTCCAATAAAGGTCACCCCAGTGCAGAGAAAACCAAATAATTAAGTACAAAAGTTCTTTATTTAACCAAAAACAGGAACAGGTCAGCATTCAGTCCAGGGTCCATAGCTGGGATTCTGTCCAAACACAGGTGAGAGTCTTTCACAGGGAGGCAGCACAGGGTTACCAAAACAGGCAAAGTTCAGTAACCACAGATTTTCATACCAAGCAGTCAGTCCACAACAATAGACAAAAATCAGGAATCTGGGAAGGCAACAAAAGTATGTTAAGAAGATGACAAGAACTTGACATGAAAGGCTAGAAACAACATGCAAAACACATAACAATCTAGCAAAGACTGTAACAGAGGACGACACCAAAATACTGTAACAGAAGTTTGACATTTGGGATCAGCTGTGGAATCACTGATTGGACATGCATGAAATGATGACAATGCAGACAGAAGACCCAAGAGAATAATGAAATGCAAAAATAGTGATATGCTGGAGACACAAGAAACAGAAGTGACACTAAGACAGAGACTGTCACAAGTGAGATTTAACCAGGTGGGATGACACCAGAGACAGGATAATGTGGAAGTTGAACACCAAAATGTGACTGCATGACACTCACTCTGCAAGTACTCTTTGAACAAGAGCTTGAGTATCTGCATTGCTTCCTGGCAACCTGTGTTGATTGTTAAAAAATGTTTGATTCTGTTGATTGGGCTGCTTTTGTTGGCCTTACTGAGTATTTGGGGGATCCCCAGTGACATTATTAGCACATTAATGCGGGACATTATATCTGACTTATATACATAGGCACTGTGAGTACTGTGTGCAGTGGATGCAGAGTGCCCAACCTCCTCCCAGTGAATTGTAACATTCATCCAGCATGTGTTGTAGCTCCTAATGTCTTTAGTGCTGTTATAGGCTGGTTACTGGGTAAGGACTACTGACTCGGTGCCTTTATCGGTCAGGAAAAGTTCACTGTTCTTCACTTTGCAAACAATGCAGGGATCTTTGCAGACTCAGTGGATGCCCCAACAATAGCAGTTAAGAAGCTGAGTGAGGAGTCCTGTCACAAGACTAAAATGTATTCTTTAATTGTTTTCTTCAGAAGCATATCTTTATGTGATGAAAGTATTTAAATTGTTTGTGTATCTTGACAGTTGCAGTCATGTCGCTGGGTCCTCGTTCTTTGAAACTTCTAGGAAGAATTTAAAGGAGACCTGCATTGAAATAAATGTGGTCAGATTTCAGAAAAGAAATAGCTGATATGTATTTATAAGACCCTTGTGAATGCAGTAAAGTAAATCTGTAAGCCCATATTTGTAATTCAGCGGAAAAATATTCATTTAAAAATGACAAATTTGCAGCTAACATTTAGCCCTCTGTGAAAACAGTTTGTACATCCGGATCTTTTCCATGACGTCGGTGACAAGACGACGCGTTCCCGCCTTCAGTCCGATTGAAATTGATTTTTATCTCTTAGTAATGTTACTGTTATACACATCCTGGTTTCAACATCCAAAAGTAAGCTGCAATGAATGTGAGATACAGCTCTGCTTGCTCAGATCTGGGGATCAGATCAGCGGCGGCATCGGCAGCGGGCGACATTATTCCCCGACGCCTCGCTCTCACTGCCCCCGATACCCCCGATACACTTACCGAGTGCACGCGCTTGTTAAATGCCGCCGCGGCACTCACACCCCCGTGTCTGCTGTGCAGCCAGCACCACCTCTCTGTCTACTGAATGGAGTTGCAGCCAACTTGGCACAAGTCCAGAGACTACGCTCGCCGTTTTAATGCAGTGCGCGCGGTGACACCTGTTGCTCGCAAGGACAGACTTCTTGCTGCAAAATCCGCAGCGCCGCACGTCTCGGTAATCGGAGCCGCAGAGCTCCGTGGCCGCTGAGAGAGGTTTATATATTTTTAATGACTTGAATTCTTTGCGGGTCTCGCCTCCGTAGCCCGCGACTGTACACCGGAGGTGAAAGACAGTAGATTTTCAATGCGACACCACTCAATCAAACGGGCGTATGAAAAAGTCCACAAAAATAATTTTCAAGAACAAATAAAAGAAATGTGTGCTCACCAAGCGTACCGCAAGACAATATGAAGTTTTAAAAAGTAGATCCTTCCGTATAAGACAAGAAAAAGGTGCAGATGCAAACTGAACAAATTACAGTTGGCGCGCGCAATGCATGCTGGGAGAGGGTCTTGTCCCTGACGTCTCGGCAGCATCCTTTATGAGAGGGACAATTTGCAGAGGGCTAAATGTTAGCTGTAAAGGGACTCAAATCCTGCAGTACCAGGCGTGTCCGCCTGCTTATTGCAGCACGTGTCCAGGCCCGTCTGAAGTTTGCCAGAGAGCATGTGGATGATCCAGAAGAGGACTGGGAGAATATCATGTGGTCAGATGAAACCAAAATAGAACTTTTTAGTAAAAACTCAACTTGTCATGTTTGGAGGAAGAAGAATGCTGAGTTGCATCCCAAGAACACCATATCTACTGTGACGCATGGGGGTGGAAACATCATGCTTTGGGGCTGTTTTTCTGCAAAGGGGACAGGACGACTGATCCATGTTAAGGGAAGAATGAATGGGGCCATGTATCGTGAGATTTTAAGCCAAGGTCCTGGAGTGGCCGAGCCAGTCTCCAGACATCAACCCCATAGAAAATTTGTTGAAGGAGTTGAAAGTCCGTGTTGCTCAGCGACAGCCCCAAAACATCACTGCTCTAGAGGAAATCTGCATGGAGGAATGGGCCAAAATACCAGCTACAGTGTGTGCAAACCTGGTGAAGACTTACAGGAGATGTTTGACCTCTGTCATTACCAACAAAGGATATGTTACAAAGTATTGAGGTGAACTTTTGTTATTGACCAAATACTTATTTTCCACCATAATTTACAAATAAATTCTTTAAAAATCCTACAGTGTTATTTCCTGGATTTTTTTTTTTCTCATTTTGTCTCTCATAGTTGAAGTGTACCTGTGATGAAAATTACAGACCTCTCTCATCTTTCTAAGTTAGAGAACTTGCACAATCAGGGGCTGACTAAATACTTCTTTGTCCCACTGTATCAAGAGGAGGTTTAGCACCTGTGATGTACTCTTGCTGTGCCCTGATGTTGTCTTGTTGTCCATAGTTCAGGAGGTTTGTTTGCATTGTGCCCTGGAATTCGTGCGAGTCACAGACCGTGGAGATGATGCGAGATTCAACAACTGCAAAACAGCGAATTGCCATTATCTTTGCAGGAGAATAAAGGCACATGTTTTCATTGTCTTAGTGCTTCCAGTCTTACTCAAAAGGTGCCTTGACACTTGCACAGAGTTTATCTCTGCACTGGCACGCAATCTGGTGTGGCAGTGAGTAAACCCATTGTAAATCCTGTAAACTGTTCGTGAGCTGTGCGGGGCTGCCTGCCCCAATTTTTTTTTTGAAGTGTTCAAAACTTCTAGCTTGCATTAATTTTGTGAATTAGTCATGAACATTGTGCAACCTTTTCAAAAACACTGTAAAGGCATGGGCCGTTATGAGATTTGGATGGTATGATAACCGTGGGCAAAAATACTGCGATTTCACGTTATTATGTATAGCTTTAAAATGTGCTTTAACAGCATTATGGCTATTTGCATATGAAGCGCGCATGATTCAGGCGCACTAATTGACACGATGTCTACCGCTACGAGCACTATACCACTGATAACTTTAGAGAAAATACCAAAATAATAGTCCCACTTTTAGACATACAGCATCTGCCTCGTGGGAAACATGACTTACTTGCTTAGGGAGAAACGTGGCTGGAATTAGGTCCGGAACTCCCGATGCTCAATACTTGGCCCAGCTTCACCAACGAAGTGCTTGGAATAGATGTATTTGTCCTTCTTGACACGTTTGTGGGAGAAATTTGGTCAACCACAAGCACGACTCGAGTCCACAGCTTGTACTTCTCAGTGGTTTCAAGGACGGGATAAAGTTTACTCCTTCCTTGTAATCCTTTGGGGATATCTTGAATCGCTCCACACGGGCCACAGCTACAGTGCTTTGTTGCCACCGTTTTTGGCTTGAAGGGCTATTCCGCAGAAAATAACATGAAAAAGCCGACTTGGTTCTTTTAGACAGAGGGAAAAGTTCAGTGCAGGCTTTGCCTCCTTCAGCCATGATGCAGAGCTAGCTAACGTTAGCTGCCGGTTTGTAAACAGCAACAGAGGTGCGCGCCAGGGGGAAGGGCGACAGCGGCCGCCTCTGCTCTGCCTGTCAAGAATTCTCTTAACCCGCTCATACTGTAGGGATGGTATAACGGAAAATTTTAGAGGTTTTGATACTGTGGCTTTTTCATTCCATGGTATACCGTGAAACCAGTTATCGGCCCATGTCTAGCCGCAGGGCATCTCAACCATTATGAGGAGATGTTACATCTATAGTTAAACATAATTTTGCAGATACAATATCAAACTCATGAGAAGGAATGAAAATGCAACTGTTTTACCAACCCATTACAATGTATATACGAGGGCTGTCAATAAAGTAAGGGTCCTTTTTATTTTTTTCAAAAACTATATGGATTTCATTCATATGTTTTTACGTCAGACATGCTTGAACTCTCGTGCGCATGCGTGAGTTTTTCCACGCCTGTCGGTGACGTCATTCGCCTGTGAGCACTCCTTGTGGGAGGAGTCGTCCAGCCCCTCTTCGGAATTCCTTTGTCTGAGAAGTTGCTGAGAGACTGGCGCGTTGTTTGATCAAAATTTTTTCTAAACCTGTGAGACACATCGAAGTGGACTCGGTTCGAAAAATTAAGCTGGTTTTCAGTGAAAATTTTAATGGCTGATGAGAGATTTTGAGGTGATTCTGTCGCTTTAAGGACTTCCCACGGTGCGAGACGTCGCTCAGTGCTCTCAGCCGCCGTCGTCAGCCTGTTCAAGCTGAAAACCTCCACATTTCAGGCTCCATTGATCCAGGACGTCGTGAGAGAACAGAGAATTTTCAGAAGAAGTCGGTTTCAGCATTTTATCCGGATATTCCACTGTTAAAGGAGATTTTTTTTAATAAAAGACGTGCGGACGGGTCCGCGTGTCGGGACGCAGCCGACGCGGTGCGGCGGCACAGGAAAAACACCTCCGTGTTGATAACCATTTGTAAAATCCAGGCGGCTTTTGATGGCTTTCAGTGGAGTGAGTATATGAGAAATTGTTTAACAGGCAGGACATGTTCCAACTTGTCCTTAAGGCTTTCAACAGAGGTGTTTTTCCTGTGGCGGAGCGTCGCGGCGGCTGCGTCCCGACGCGCGGACCCGTCCGCACGTCTTTCATTAAAAAAATCTCCTTTAACAGTGGAATATCCGGATAAAATGCTGAAACCGACTTCTTCTGAAACTTCTCTGTTCTCTCACGACGTCCTGGATCAATAGAACCTGAAATGTGGAGGTTTTCAGCTTGAACAGGCTGACGACGGCGGCTGAGAGCGCTGAGCGACGTCTCGCACCGTGGGAAGTCCTTAAAGCGACAGAATCACCTCAAAATCTCTCATCAGCCGTTAAAATTTTCACTGAAAACCTGCTTAATTTTTCGAACCGTGTCCACTTCGATGTGTCTCACAGGTTTAGAAAAAATTTTGATCAAACAAAGCGCCAGTCTCTCAGCAACTTCTCAGACAAAGGAATTCCGACGAGGGGCTGGACGACTCCTCCCACAAGGAGTGCTCACAGGCGAATGACGTCACCGACAGGCGTGGAAAAACTCATGCATGCGCACGAGGGTTCAAGCATGTCTAACGTAAAAACATATGAATGAAATCCATATAGTTTTTGAAAAAATAAAAAGGACCGTTACTTTATTGACAGCCCTCGTATTATGAATAATTACCTCTGAGACAATTTCAAATGCATTCTCCACTGCACGATGCGCATGAGACAATGTGACAGCTGTAGATCCCTTTTGAGTCTGATCTGCTTGAGGTTTCTTCCTCAATTCATCAGAGGGAGTTTTTCCTTACCACTGTCCCCTGTGTGCTTACTCTTGGTATTTGTAAGGTTAGACCTTACTTCTGTGAAGCGCCTTGAGGCAACGTTGCTGTGATTTGGTGCTATATAATTGACAATAAATTGAAATTGAAATAGATCATTTCTCTGTGATTCTGGGAGCGATGAAAGAATGGTTTCATCAGTCAAGTTCTGAGAGCAAATGCATCATCGGCTATGAAATGATTATTTTATTTTATATAGCGTGGTGTCAAGCAGGACAAAAGCGGGTCGCATTGGCACGATGAATTGCGCGGTAGTGCGGGGATCAAATTCACGCGCCTGTCAAGGTGGCTTAAGATTGCGAGACTTGAACTCCAGTCAGTGACCTAAGGCAAAGCCTGGAGGTCTTAAGTACTGTGTGTCTCTGTAGAATCCTTGGATTCCACTGGATTGACTTTGTGTCAAGCAAATACTTAAACCGGGAGACTCAGATGAAATATTCTACTTCAGCTGAGATGGAGCATCACCCTTGATGTTCCTGTGGCCATGTGGTGTGCTTCCTTGAGCATGATCAGGCCCACTGGTCTTGGGTCACTTTGTTTTCGGGTTGAGTTCCTCACTTGGTGGCATTTAAATAGGAAATGGAAGCAAGTCAAAAGGTTAATGTTGAATATTTTATTCATATACAAAAGTCTGACCTTTTTAGGTCTCCTCCTGTACCACATTGGTGAAAACACACTAAAATGTTTTTGTGAAGTCGTCATCCCTTAGATAACTCTGGAATACTTTAATTCAAACTGGTGTCTGCTTAGTAACATCACAGTCTGCTTAATGTCCTACTTTCTTAGAGCTGCTTTCTAATCATTCAATTTCAGTTGTTAATACAGTTCAAGAAAAATATCAAACTACTGCCTTTACCTTCTTGGTGCAACACCACCAGTAGGCTCTGGATTTTAAACTCTACTTCATAGGTTCATTCCTGCTATTATGTGGATTCTGTCTCCTTCACCGAAATTACTTGTAGCACTGCACTCATAATAAGCACTTTTGAGTATCAGCTTTACAAAGTAAATAAATAAGGCCTTGTTCAGACTACCTGTAAAAATCAGATTCATGTGCATATTTCATTTTAATCTGATTCCACGCTGCAAATCTATTTAAGCATAAAAATTCAAAAAGAAAAAATAATATAGCACCTTCAACTGCACCACAGACTAAAACAGTTAAATGTGGTCTATTAAACATTAGGTCTCTCTCTTCTAAGTCCCTGTTGGTAAATGATATAATAATTGATCAACATATTGATTTATTCTGCCTAACAGAAACCTGGTTACAGCAGGATGAATATGTTAGTTTAAATGAGTCAACACCCCCGAGTCACACTAACTGTCAGAATGCTCGTAGCACGGGCCGGGGCGGAGGATTAGCAGCAATCTTCCATTCCAGCTTATTAATTAACCAAAACCCAGACAGAGCTTTAATTCATTTGAAAGCTTGTCTCTTAGTCTTGTCCATCCAAATTGGAAGTCCCAAAAACCAGTTTTATTTGTTATTATCTATCGTCCACCTGGTCGTTACTGTGAGTTTCTCTGTGAATTTTCAGACCTTTTGTCTGACTTAGTGCTTAGCTCAGATAAGATAATTATAGTGGGCGATTTTAACATCCACACAGATGCTGAGAATGACAGCCTCAACACTGCATTTAATCTATTATTTGACTCTATTGGCTTTGCTCAAAAAGTAAATGAGTCCACCCACCACTTTAATCATATCTTAGATCTTGTTCTGACTTATGGTATGGAAATAGAAGACTTAACAGTATTCCCTGAAAACTCCCTTCTGTCTGATCATTTCTTAATAACATTTACATTTACTCTGATGGACTGCCCAGCAGTGGGGAATAAGTTTCATTACACTAGAAGTCTTTCAGAAAGCGCTGTAACTAGGTTTAAGGATATGATTCCTTCTTTATGTTCTCTAATGCCATATACCAACACAGTGCAGAGTAGCTACCTAAACTCTGTAAGGGAGATAGAGTATCTCGTCAATAGTTTTACATCCTCATTGAAGACAACTTTGGATGCTGTAGCTCCTCTGAAAAAGAGAGCTTTAAATCAGAAGTGTCTGACTCCGTGGTATAACTCACAAACTCGTAGCTTAAAGCAGATAACCCGTAAGTTGGAGAGGAAATGGCATCTCACTAATTTAGAAGATCTTCACTTAGCCTGGAAAAAGAGTCTGTTGCTCTATAAAAAAGCCCTCCGTAAAGCTAGGACATCTTTCTACTCATCACTAATTGAAGAAAATAAGAACAACCCCAGGTTTCTTTTCAGCACTGTAGCCAGGCTGACAAAGACTCAGAGCTCTATTGAGCTGAGTATTCCATTAACTTTAACTAGTAATGACTTCATGACTTTCTTTGCTAACAAAATTTTAACTATTAGAGAAAAAATTACTCATAACCATCCCAAAGACATATCGTTATCTTTGGCTGCTCTCAGTGATGCCGGTATTTGGTTAGACTCTTTCTCTCCGATTGTTCTGTCTGAGTTATTTTCATTAGTTACTTCATCCAAACCATCAACATGTTTATTAGACCCCATTCCTGCCAGGCTGCTCAAGGAAGCCCTACCATTATTTAATGCTTCGATCTTAAATATGATCAATCTATCTTTGTTAGTTGGCTATGTACCACAGGCTTTTAAGGTGGCAGTAATTAAACCATTACTTAAAAAGCCATCACTTGACCCAGCTATCTTAGCTAATTATAGGCCAATCTCCAACCTTCCTTTTCTCTCAAATTCTTGAAAGGGTAGTTGTAAAACAGCTAACTGATCATCTGCAGAGGAATGGTCTATTTGAAGAGTTTCAGTCAGGTTTTAGAATTCATCATCACCTCAGTGCTGCTTTTAATACTGTTGATCATAAAATTTTATTACAGAGATTAGAGCATGCCATAGGTATTAAAGGCACTGCGCTGCGGTGGTTTTAATCATATTTGTCTAATAGATTACAGTTTGTTCATGTAAATGGGGAATCTTCTTCACAGACTAAAGTTAATTATGGAGTTCCACAAGGTTCTGTGCTAGGACCAATTTTATTCACTTTATACATGCTTCCCTTAGGCAGTATTATTAGACGGTATTGCTTAAATTTTCATTGTTACGCAGATGATACCCAGCTTTATCTATCCATGAAGCCAGAGGACACACACCAATTAGCTAAACTGCAGGATTGTCTTACAGACATAAAGACATGGATGACGTCTAATTTCCTGCTTTTAAACTCAGATAAAACTGAAGTTATTGTACTTGGCCCCACAAATCTTAGAAACATGGTGTCTAACCAGATCCTTACTCTGGATGGCATTACCCTGACCTCTAGTAATACTGTGAGAAATCTTGGAGTCATTTTTGATCGGGATATGTCATTCAAAGCGCATATTAAACAAATATGTAGGACTGCTTTTTTGCATTTACGCAATATCTCTAAAATCAGAAAGGTCTTGTCTCAGAGTGATGCTGAAAAACTAATTCATACATTTATTTCCTCTAGGCTGGACTATTGTAATTCATTATTATCAGGTTGTCCTAAAAGTTCCCTAAAAAGCCTTCAGTTAATTCAAAATGCTGCAGCTAGAGTACTGACGGGGACTAGCAGGAGAGAGCATATCTCACCCATATTGGCCTCTTTTCATTGGCTTCCTGTTAATTCTAGAATAGAATTTAAAATTCTTCTTCTTACTTATAAGGTTTTGAATAATCAGGTCCCATCTTATCTTAGGGACCTCGTAGTACCATATCACCCCATTAGAGCGCTTCGCTCTCAGAGTGCAGGCTTACTTGTAGTTCCTAGGGTTTGTAAGAGTAGAATGGGAGGCAGAGCCTTCAGCTTTCAGGCTCCTCTCCTGTGGAACCAGCTCCCAATTCAGATCAGGGAGACAGACACCCTCTCTACTTTTAAGATTAGGCTTAAAACTTTCCTTTTTGCTAAAGCTTATAGTTAGGGCTGGATCAGGTGACCCTGAACCATCCCTTAGTTATGCTGCTATAGACGTAGACTGCTGGGGGGTTCCCATGATGCACTGTTTCTTTCTCTTTTTGCTCTGTATGCACCACTCTGCATTTAATCATTAGTGATCGATCTCTGCTCCCCTCTACAGCATGTCTTTTTCCTGGTTTTCTCCCTCAGCCCCAACCAGTCCCAGCAGAAGACTGCCCCTCCCTGAGCCTGGTTCTGCTGGAGGTTTCTTCCTGTTAAAAGGGAGTTTTTCCTTCCCACTGTAGCCAAGTGCTTGCTCACAGGGGGTCGTTTTGACCGTTGGGGTTTTACATAATTGTTGTATGGCCTTGCCTTGCAATATAAAGCGCCTTGGGGCAACTGTTTGTTGTGATTTGGCGCTATATAAAAAGGAAATTGATTGATTGATTGAAGTTTGAACAGTCAAAAGTTGCATTAAATTCATTTTTTCCTCATATCTGTTTCAAGCTTTATTCGAAGGTAGTTTGAAGTGCAATTCAAATTACGTTTTTGCAAATTCATTTTTGTCATAATGCTCAGATTGGTTTCCGACAGTTTTGTTGCATCTGTTACTTTTCACGCCATGTAAAGCTCCCTGTGTGAGCTTTATGCCATGAGAGTTGGTGGCTCTCGTTTCCTCCTGCTGCTCACAAATTGGTGAGCCAAAAGATATATAAAAAAAAGAAACCTCCTGTGTGCAGAATGCACACACAAACTAAGTTGTAAAATCACCTCCAAAAAAAGAACACTCAGATGATGCCACATGAAGAATGTATGTTTTAGTGTTCTCATCATTATGATCAATTTTTCATTCTCAGACCACTCATTGTGCAGTTTTTATTGCACTGAAATGCTCAGGCCTTTTGACATTATAACAAAAGCTCCCAGTCACATTGTCTGTTACGCTGGACCAACTTAATGCAAGACTGTTTCAAGTATCACAAATTTGATTTTAATAATACACTGCTGAAAAAGTGAAAGGAAAATTTTGATAACGCATCAGATCTCAATGGGGGGGACCATGCTGGATATCTTTCCTGATATGGACTGGGTAATGTGTTAGGAACAAAAGGATGACACATCGTTTGAGAGAAATGAAAATGGTCAACCTGCAGAGTGCTGCATTCAAAGACATCCTGGCAATCAAAGCAAAAAAAGTATGCGGCAGACTCGACCATTTTGCCAAAGTTTCTTGACAGCAACTCAAAATGGTACTCAGGAGCTTGTGTGGCCCCCACATGCTTGTACACATGCCTTACAACGTCAAGGCATGCTCGTAATGGATGGTGCCTGGGGGATCTCCTCCCAGATCTGGACCAGGGCATCACTTAGCTCCTGCACTGTCTGAAGTGCAACTTGGCAGTGTCAGATAGACCAAAGCATAATGTCACAGAGGTGTGCTACTGGATTTAGGTCAGGTGAGCGTGGGGGCCAGTCAGTGGCATAAATTCTTTCATCCTCCAGGAACAGTCTACATACTCTCATTACATGAGGCTGGGCACTGTCGTGCACCAGGAGGAACCCAGGACCCACTGTACCATCATAGGGTTGGACAGTGGGTCCAAGAATTTCATCCCGATACCTTATGGGGGTGGTGGCCAAGTGGTTAGTGCACTTGGTTTCAGTGCGGAAGGTTCCCAGTTCAAACCCCATCCCTGTCACATGTCTTCATGTAATGTGGAGTTGTGTCACGCAGGGCGTCCAGCATAAAACTTGTGCCGTTGTCTTGCCTGTAGAGGTGTTTGCGTCCTTCCAGGGTGGTGCCTTTCCAGACCATTGCTGACCCACCACCAAACCGGTCATATTGAGTGATGTTGCAGTCAGCAAAACGTTCTCCACGATGTCTCCAGACCCTTCCATGTCTATCAGGTGCTCAGGTTTAACCTGCTCTCATCTGTGACCTGCCAATTCTGGTGTTCTACGGCAAATGGCAGTCGAGCTCCATGGTGCTTGCCTCTGAGCACAGGGCCCACGACAGCACGTCGAGCTCTCAGGTCAGCCTCATGAAGTCTGCTTCTGATTGTTTGATTGGAGACATTCACTCCAGTGGCCTGCTGGAGGTCATTTTGTAAGGCTCTGGCAGTGCTCATCCTGTTTCCCTGTGCACAAAGGAGCAGATAACGGTCCTGCTAATGCGTTAAAGACCTTCTATGGCCTTGTCCAGCTCTCCTAGAGTAACAGGCTGTCTCCTGTAATCTCCTCCATGCTCTTGAGACTGTGCTGGGAGACACAGCAAACCTTCTGGCAATGGCATGTATTGGTGTGCCATCCTGCAGGAGTTCACAAGTTCACTTGATGAGAACTTGTGGAATATGATGTCATGCTCATTTGGGATTTCCCCACATCAACTAAGATGAGTCATTTATGTTAGTGCTGATTGAGGAGAGATGGTTGAAGCTGAGGCATCTGGTGTATGTCAAACATTTTTTTTCTTTATTTAAAGAGCATGTGGTCAGACTATGACCGCTTTCCATGTTGTGGATGGGGAAACTACAAAATCCTTCAGATGAATTCTGAGACTGGTTGCTTCTGGTGCCAACAAAGTTAGTGGTTTGTTTTCAGTTGGCATCCCTTAAAACGCATTGTGCTTCATTGTCTAAAGTCTGGTGCTATTAAGACCTCTAATTTATGGATCAGTTGGTAAATTAATTTTTAGAGCCTGTGTATAGTATTCCTGGTCATGCTACCTGTCTCTGTCCTTGGACAAGACACTTATTCTCTATTTTCTCTGGCCACCCATCAACAAATGGGTACCAGCCTTGCCTGAGGAAATAACCTGTGATGGCCTGGAGTCCCTGTCCACAGAGAGTTGTAAACTCTGCTCTACTTCATGCTACGGTATCTGGGGATAAACACTAGCACGAATGGGCCTCAGGCCCAATACAAGACATGATTCCTTCCTTAGTAGGACATACGTAGGATTAATGGAGTGAGTGGGAGGGTCCAAATTTCTGTCAGTGACTGTAAAAAACTTGTACTTATTCAGCTCAGAAATTTTGAGTTCTGACAGATACAAGCATGGACCAGTGATCCTTGTGTGAACAGTGTTGTCATCTTTTAAACAGAATAGTTTTCATTTATTTTTTATGTACTAGTGTAAATAACAATATTGGTACAGTGTCGGAGCTTGGTAAGGCTTATTGCAGGGTCCTGATGGCCACTAAGGCCATTGTTGCTCATTAGCATGTGAAGAAATTCATTGATGATTGGATGTTTGACTGTTATCATTTGCATAATTACTAATTAAAGATTTGTTTGGTTTGGCAATTATAATCAGTTTTGGAGGTTGTGTTTTAGCCTGTGTGTTTTGCTTTGTTAGCGTGATAACCTGAATACTAATTTTCACACATTTGAAAACATTCGTCCTGCTCTGGAGCAGATAACTTAAAATCTTAGGACTTATCCAGAATTGACAAAGATTGAGGATGTTTTTGAAACATTTTCTTAACATTACAAGATTTGCTAATATTTTACAAATGAACCAATATTGAAATGAGAATGGTGAAACTGTTGGATCTGCCCTAGGAATGACATTGTTATGGTGTGGAACCAGATAATGGGCCGATATGTATAAAAAAAAAAAAAGTTACTGAACAATAGGGAATGAAACTCTTAATGCCCTCTCTTCTATAAAGATTTATTAAATAGCTACAGTGCATCCAGAAATTATTCACAGCACTTCACGTTTTCCACATTTTATGTTAGTCTTAATCCAAAATGGATGAAATTCATTTTTCCCCTCAAAATTGTACACACAATACCCCATAATGACTGTGAAAGTTTTTTTTTTTCCCCAAAGTTATTAAAAATAAAAAACTAAGAAATCACATCAATCAAAGTTCATTTATATAGCCCTTTATAGCCTAGAGGGTGGCCAGCGTACTTCATAGTCAGTTAAAAACACAGTGAATAACTTAAAACCATAAGACAGTAAACAAATTTAAAAAAACAGACACATAAATAAAAATAGACATCCAAAAATATTTGCAGATAAGAACTAAAAAAAATGTCAGACCACTGCTGATTGTGCAGAAGCCATTCTAAAAAGGAAGGTTTTTAATTTATATTTAAAAACATCCAGGTCAGTGATGGTGCGGATATCGGGGCAGAGCTTTTTCCATAGTCTGGGTGCAGCCACAGAGAAAGCCCGGTCTCCCCAGTGGCAGTATCAGGACCTCTGAAGATCTAGTGCACATTGGTTAGACAATCTCAAGATTCTGTTTTGGTCCCCATGTGTCAGCAGCTCAGCTAAGTATGGTGGGGCCAAACCATTCACAGCTTTAAAAACAAACATAAGAATTTTAAAATCATTTCTAGCCTGTACTGGAAGCCAATGCAGAGCGTAGAGGACTGGGGTGATATGCTGACGTGTACATGTACATAAGTATTCACAACCTTTTCCATGAAGCTCAAAGTTGAGCTCAGGTGCATCCTGTTTCCACTGATGATCCTTGAGATGTTTCTACGGCTTAATTGGAGTCCACCTGGAGTAAGACCTCTGAGACTGGATTGTCTTGAGACACAAATCTGGGGAAGGGTACATAAACATTCCTGCTGCTTTGAAGGTCTCAATGAGCACAGTGGCCTCCAAACTTCTTCCATTTGGAAGAAGTTTGGATTCACCAGGACTGTCCTAGAGCTGGCAGCCCGTCTAAACTGAGCAGGGCCTTACTCAGAGAGGTGTCCAAGAACCTGATGGTCACTCTGTCACAGCTCCAGCATACCTCTGTGGAGAGAGGAGAACCTTCCAGAAGGACAGCCATCTATGCAGCAATTCACCAATCAGGCCTGTATGGTGGTGTGGCCAGGCGGAGGTAATCGTAATGGCCACATGGTAGCCCCCCTGGAGTTTCCTAAAAGGCATCTGAAGGACTCTTAGACCATGAGAAACAAAATTCTCTGCTCTGATGAGACAAAGATTGAATTCTTTGGCATGAATGCCAGGCATCATGTTTGGATGAAACCAGACACCATGCTTACATTGAAGCATGGTGGTGACAGCATCATGCTGTGGGGATGTTTTTCAGTGGCACGAACTGGGAAACTAGTCAGGATTGAAGGAAAGATGAATGCAGCAATGTACAGAGACATCCTGAATGAAAACATTGAAAACATGCTTCGGAGCACTCTTGACCTCAGACTGGGGCTTTGGGTCATCTTTTAGCAGGACAGTGACCCTAAGCACACAGCCAAGATATCAGATAAAAGGCAATTTGTACATGTTGGTCTTCTAAGTCATTATGTTTCTCCCTTTCTTTTAAATTGGGTGTGCCTTATGCCCTTGATATTGAGTCATTTTGGGTTTTCTGCATTCTTGTTCATGGACTGTTCAAGTCCTCTACAGATCAAGAGGCCCATTGGTGGTGGTGGTGGTTGTCATGAGATTCCATAACTTGAAGCGGATGAGATTCTACAATTGCCCCTGGATGGTGCGCTATTCGACAGAATGTTACTACCCTCGCCAAGTGTGTGCCATTTTACACCTGGTTGGACTTTGACAAAGCAGATGAAGTGTCTTTTTCAAAGACAGACAGGTAGCATGACCAGGAATTAAACCCAGCTCAGCATCTGATTAGTGTTATGAAAAAAACTATTCTTTTGACCTAAAATAATGGAGACAATCTTTAGTGTTGTGCTTAGAAATGTGACTTCAATTTTACGTAATTGTAGCCTGTTATTGTACAGAGATTAAATCATTACTGGTGTTACATTATGGTCTTTGCAATAGTTAACTGAATTCTGTTGGACAACTGCCAAACTGATAGGATGAGCTTCACAGCACAGATGGACAAAGAGCTCAAACAAATTACAAAAGCAATCCAAGTGCTGGTCAAGGCAGTGGTTTGCAGCCATATGCTGAAAGCAATGTACTTTAATCCCTGACGTGTAACTCCAGTTCACAAAATGCAGAGCATGCTGTCTGTTCGATTTTTGGTTGACAGATATCCTGTCTTGATTAGACCAGGCGCAGTCTGCCAACATATGTTCAATGACGCTGTGATTTAAATGAGTGGAAATCAACAAAGCCTTTTTTTTAAGCTGTTAGAAGCAACCTTTCCACTATCGATCTTAAAAATAAAGCTGACACATTTTGCATTTGCAACATTTGCAGCTCACTGTTGAAATATAAATGGACTATTTAGATATCCTGACTTTGGCACAACACTTTTACTCCCATATCCCTTTTCTAATTTAAATATGTGAAACCCACAAATGATGAAAGTACTGTTGGGTCTAAATGACACACCACACTCAGACTCTAACACTCTAATGTGCCGTTGAGTGTTTTGATCAGTGTCATTTGTTGGTGCACGTAGTTTGTACTGCATTTTATAGTTCATCATTGAGGCAGATTGTTGTGATGAGCTGTTTCATAAGTGCTATAAACTGTGTAGACCATTAAAAGTAATTCAGTATCGACTTCAGCAAAGAAAATTGTTTTCTGTTTAGTTTGAGAGCTCAATATGTTCAGTTTATTGGGGTGTCCTGATTCAATTCAATTTATTTATATAGTGTCAAATCACAACATACGTTGCTCCAAGGCGGTTCAGAAGAGTAAGGTCGAACCTTATCAACCCCCCAGAGCAAGCATGTAGGCAACAGGGGTTGGGAAACAGTCCAAATGGGTGTTTTTGAGGAAGAAATGTCAAGCAGACCAGATGTGGACACACTGCTTTGGGCATAGTAACAATAAACAACAAACAAATCAGGTGAACAAAATGACAAACATGCAAAAAATAAATAAAATAAAAATGTTTCCTCTGAAAGCCTCTAGGGTCTACCTTGGGGACCTTCTAAGGGAACATTTTTAATAAACTGTTTTATTTACAGTTTTGTCATTCTAAGGGTACAGCGTGAGATGGAATAGTCTATTTGCATGTCTCGCCCCCCTACATCAAACCTCTACTTGATTTATTGAATGGCACAAAATGCAGTATGTGTTTCAACACTGTTTATAGAAACATCCATACTGATAAATGCAGTGAAAAATACAAGAAGGGGCTTAATAAAACAGCATTCATTTTCAGCCTATCTGCTTATCTGGGTCTGGGTCACAGTGGTAGCACAGGAAGCAGCTTATCCCACACTTCCCTACCTTCAGTCAAGTCCTGTAACTCTTCCTGGCGAGATTCCAAGGTGTTTCCAAACCAGGTGGGAAATATAATCTCTCCAGCATTTCCTAGGTCTTCCCCAGGGGCCTCCTCCCAGTTGAATGTGCGTTAGGGAGACAACCAGGGAGCATCCTTACCAGATGCCCAAACCAACTCAACAAGCTCCTATTGATGGGCTCTACTCTGTCCAGGAGTGCTATACACCACTTTAGTTGTCTTCTGTAGTCTTCTGTATGTATTTTATGTTCAGTAAAACAGCAATTTGAGTTATTTTTTCCTTTGAAGCTGTTCGATTAAAAATTAGGTGCTGATATTGTTTTTTGTGTACAACCTTTTCCTATGTGTTTCTTTGGTCTCTTTATGAGGCTAGACTGGTCCATAAATGTTTGGACAATAAAACCTTATATAAATATAAATTAATTTCTTGATAAATGGCTGTTGAACTCTTGGAGATGGATTGAAATGGATCAGATGCTGAGTTTCCAGGCCTTTACTGCAGCCTTCTTCAGTTGATGCTTGTTTGTGGGTCTTTCTGCTCTGTTTTTTCTTTGGTAACTAGAAAACATGTTGTATAGGGTTGAGGCCAGGTGACTGGCCTGGCTATTGAAGATATTAAAGGATTAGCAACTGAGCATGAGGTCTGTACGGGAAAATGTCAGACCGAGGTGTTGACAGTGTGACCAAGCATAGCTCGAGTTATGGCACACCTGGTCTGATATTTTCTCATACAGATCGAACAAGCGAGGTTAATAATTAATTTGTTATATATATATATATATATATAATATAAACACGAACTTCTGGTATCGCCTGAATATGAAAGCTGCTGATAGTGTTGGGCTTGTAGTCAGACCCGTTCACATTCTTCACCTCCATGAAGAACTTGCTAACAGATGGTCAAGGACATTAGCTGGTAAGCTTTCAATCTGTGTTTTTTTTCCTATGCTCTTTAAATATTTATGCACTATGTTCATGCCCAACTTGGGTTTTCACAATGTTTTTACTTTTGTAATGAAGTTTTCAATCTGTTGTTGACTGTTCGGACCTGTGTTTTCATCTTGTTGGTCTTCATTTTGGATGTTCACTTTGAGCTCATTTGCTGTTAATTCCTCCATTTTCTTTGTTCACTTTTTGGTTTGTTTTATTTCGCGCCGTGAAAATTGTAAACTAAGTTGCAAATCTGATACGCAATTTGGACCGATTGTTATGGCAACGATTGTTATGGAAGAAATCAGCCAGTCAGATCCCGCATACAGTCGGAGCCATATAATAATGTATTTTTACCTTGGCCAGCTCTTGAATTGCTTTGGTAATATGTTTTTGCTCTTTATTCATCTGTACTGTGAAGCTCCTTCCTATCAGTTGGGTAGCATTTGGCTGAATCTGAGCATAGTTAGCCCTATACACTAAAAGTTGATCATGGTTTCATTTGTCCAACAGTGAGCAAAATTTTCCCCATGTTTTCTGGCAAGGTCTGATGTTGTCATCTTCATCAGTAGTGTTGCCAGGCTTACCAGTGGTTTGCACCTTCAACTTATTTTTTCATTGTATTGTATTTGTATAGAGACAAATCACAGCAACAACACTGCTTCAAGGCCCTTCACACGTGTAAGGTCTAACCTTACACCCCCCCCTGCTGATAATGAGGAAGAAACCTCAAGGAGATCAGACTCAAAAGGGTGGCCCAATGCTTTGGCTGTTGTCCTGAAGTCTCTTTTCATACATGAAGTCACCTCTTGATTGTAGACTTTCACAATGATAGGTCTACGCCCTCCAGAGTGTTTCAGTTGTTGGGAAGGGATTTTTTTCACCATGAAAGAATTCTGCTATCATCCACTTAAGTTGTCTTCTGTGGCCTTTCTGGACTTTTGGGTGTTTCTTAGCTTGCCAGTGTCTTCCTTCTTTTTAGGAAGGTTCGAAATGTTTATTTGGTGATTCCTAAATGTTTTGTTTTTTACTCCTGGTGTGCGAGTGAGAACCTTACAAGTCACCATGTAGACATTGATTTGTTTGTTTGTGTGTGTGTATAATTATTATAAAGTGCTTTGAGCTTCTACATGGGATGGAAAAGCACTTTAGAAATGCAGTCCATTGATAATTTATCTATATTTCTTTGTGTTGCAGATGGTTGTGGTGTCAGATGATGTACATGAATATGCTGTTGCACTGAAGGACACAGACGAGAAAATGGCACGATGTCCTGCAAGAGTAAGCTCGATATTTTACTTGTACTTTGTCCATGTAATTTGCTTGAGCTTGCCTGATAATGGGTCATTATCAAAGGTATCACTCGTTACATTCAGTGTCATTCAGGTGATAGAATGGAAGAAAGGAATCAAAGTTTATGTGGACTGCACACTGTTTATTTATTTTTCTCTATTCATAAGAGACCAGACATTCTGGAGGAGCTCCAGAAAAGCCAGAAGGTTTTTGCTGAGAAGCTGAATCACCTCAGTAGGAGACTGGCTTGGATCAACGCCACTATCTACTCCAAGGTGAATGACCATTTTGAGTGTGTGTACAGTGGGTAAAATGAATAGCATACACGTCACCATTTTTCTCAGTCAGTATATTTCTAAAGGTGCTGTTGACATGAAATTTTCACCAGATGGTAACAACCCAAATAGTTCACAGATGCAAAGAAATAATAAAAAAAACCCTACAGAATTTCTGTGTAATAAAATGGAATGGCACAGGAAAAATGTATTGAACACACCTATTGAAATTTATTTAATACTTTGTACAAAAGCCTTTCTTGGTAATGACAGCTCAAGATGCCTCCTGTATGGAGAAACTAGTCGCATGCATTGCTCAGGTGTGATGTTTGCCCTTTTTTCCACACAAACAGTTTTCAAATCATGACGGCTACGTGCACTTCTTCTGTGAACTCTGATCAGTAGTTCTTTCCATAGATTTGCTTTGATAACAGATTGTCTTCTGTTAAAGTTGTTTTTCCAGCTGTGTCTTCTGGCTAAAGTAAAGCCCTTTCTTAGCAGGCATGATCTTCAGACAACTATTCATGCTTTCATCAGCTCCAGGCTTGATTACTGTAATACACTTTATGCTGATGTTAACCAGTCTTCTCTTGCACGCCTTTTGCGTTCACAAAATGCTGCTGCTCGTCTTTTAAGGGACACTTCCAGACATGAGCATATTACTCCTGTACTTTACTCACTCCACTGGCTTCCAGTTCATTTTAAAATTGATTTCAATATTTGCTTTTAAAGCTATTAATGGCCTTGTACCGTTCAACTTCTCTGAAGTTTTTGCCCTCTGCACTTGCAGTAGGACAGTACGGTGTCTGCTCAGTTTTACTTAGATGTTCAGAGGTCAAAATATAAACTCTGGGGTGATCGTGCTTTTTGCGGTAGCTGGCCCCAGACTGTGAAACAAGTTATCTGTCACTGAGAGGTTGTTTCTGCCATCTTGTTTAAATGTCATGTTAATGGCACCTTTAGAAATATATTTACTGAGAAAAATATTGACGTTATTTTATCAGCTGTATCAGGTGTTATGACAAAAGTTGAATCTTTTCATCGAGTTTTTAACTTATTGCTTTGTCTCCATCTGTCTCTGTCTTTCTCTCTTTAGGAGAAAATGTTGGATATCTACTGGCTGCTCTGTGTTTGTATCCGGACCATTGAACATGCTGACAACACTGGGTCCTTGTTTGCCTTCACTCCAGAGTTCTACCTCAATGTAGCCATGAATGCGTACAGCGCTCTCAAGAACTACTTTAGCCCATCAAACAGCATGGATGAGCTCCCAGGTATAAGCAGAGTGTCCTCCCATCCAGCTGCCAAGTTAAATAGAAGATTATCAAGAGGTGACGAGAACAGAATGTTGAATGTTTGTGGACTAAAGCTTCACTCATTAAAACTGATTAGTTCATGTATTTTTCATGTCTAATTTGTGAGACATTTTCAGTGTGCCACTATTTTCAAGATGTGTATAAACTCCTCAAATTGGATTTAGCTCATGTCCCAAACAAAGCGTCAGTGAAGGGGATTGTTATTTCTTACACCATCTGCCCGTCTGTTTAGTCTTCTACATCAGTGCAACAAATTAGTGTGCTGCACTTTTAATAGTTTGGCATGAACTCAACGTCATGCCACTGTTTTTGAATGAGTGCTTTTCCATCTGCATCAGACGCTCAACGCGCTTTAAAAATTATATCTCACATTTACCCTGATGTGAGGGTGCTACCATACAAGGCGCTCACTCCACACTGCGATTAAATTGAGAAAAAAAAGTCACTTTTCTACAACTCAAGCTACAGTAGGTGGTGGTGTGGGTCCTAAATGAGATCAGGGGCATTTCTGTGGTCTGGTTACTATTGGGAGGTGCTCTCAATCTGTCACCAGTTTGTGGTTATGTACTGGCCTGGGAGCTGGGGCATGGGTCACTGCAAGTCCTCTGCAATGGGTGGACCTGTGTCCCACCTGTGAGGTGAGGACTTGGTGCCTGGGCTGGTGGCGTGGACTATCCGGGGTCCCCTGTGGATAGTGTAGGTTGCTTCCTGGGTGACTGGGAATGGTGCATGTTTGTGCTGGCTGCTAGGGGGTGTTTTGCCCTATGAACCAGTGCGCCCGTGGGGTGGGGGGTGTTGCCAGCTTTTGCCCCTGTTGGCAGGATCAGGAGAGGCATTGGCCCATTCTCTTTGTAGGTTTTGGGTGGTATTATGGTTAGGGGTTTGGGGTCCTGTGTTTCTTGCGCAGAAGGAAGCCTCACTTCCACATGCAGGTATTGGGGTATTGGCCACTGTTTCATTAATGGCTGGTTGTGGTTGCTCCTCACCCCCTGGCAGCATGCGGTAAGGGTCCTGTCACGGTGCATGTCGTACCACGTGGCGGCAGGTTGCTCTGTGGTGTGACCTGTGGCCATGGGACATGGATGCAACTCTTCTCCAGCATTCAGTCTGTCACACATCTCTCTTTATCTTTCAGAGTTTGCACATAGAATCATCGTGTTCCCACATGCATATACACACACATTCATTGTTTTCTTAATATAAACAGCCACTCCTATCGAATCCTGCATATTTTTAAGATGTTGACTATCGACCTGGCTTCCACCTTGGGTGGGCGTGGTCTGTTGTGTGAGTGTCTTCTTGTTCTTTTTTAAAAAGTAAAAGCAGCTTGTTGTTTCAGCATTTCATTGTCCACTAACACATTTTTTACTTGCAGGCTATGAGGAAACATTAACCCAGCTGGCTGCTATCCTGGCCAAACACTTTGCAGACCCATGTATAGTTGGAACAGGTGAGACAGATCTGGGTTTGTCACATTATTAGTGGAAGTCCCTCTGAGTCCCTGAAAGCCTCCATTCCTCCTCTATCTTTGTCACATTTTCATTTTCCTCCTCTTCTTATCCCTCTAGCATCTATCTGCTCCTGTTGTGTGATTGTTTTCTTATAGGGTTCATTAATCATTTTTGTCTCTTCACTGACATGCACGTTCGATGAACAGCATTTTTTGTGTGTTTTTAAGCCTGACTGCTCTGAATATTCTGTTCAGCTCTGTTATACAGTTTGCTCAGTATATACTTGTATGTTGACAGTTTTTACTATTATGTTTTTCTCTTGCGGATGTGAAAGCAAATAACAGACTGTGCAGACTCTTTAATTTGAGGGTAATTCTGTAAATTTTTGAATGAATAGTGTCGGAATTACATCAATTGTGCTTCGTCCCCTGAGGGATGAAAGATAATTAGACATTTTGTTGCTGTGATTCTTTCATGTCCAGCCTTTAATTTTTTTTTTCCATCAAAACGATGAGGAATTCTGACATTTTTGTTGTGAAGTATTCTGTATCCCACTGGATGTGAGTTCATACTGCCTTTAAAAAAAAGCCAGCAAAAAAATATTCATCTGCTCAGTGTAGGCCATCCTCAAACCATAACAAAGACTATCACATGAGAACCCACCAGGACACCCATGACACCTGAAGGCACCATGAGCTTCAGCGGCTGTTACTGTGTGTTGTTGATCAGTAACAGCTTCATGGTAAAGTATCACAGAGGACAAAAACAGACCTACTGTATTAATCTAGGCTCCATTCTGAATTCTGGCAAATTCAAGCCTGGACCTGAACTCATATAGTTGAATAACACACGCTTGGCTGTGCGACAGCTCAGCAGCCAACTGCCCATTGCCTTTGTTTTCTTGAAAATCCCCAACAAAAAGTGTTGGGGATGAGTTTGTTTGGCCACTTTTCAGATGTAATCACCCTCAAATTAAAGCTGGCAGTCTTCAGCATGAGATCAGATTCTTATTTGTTTTGGCTGCATGTTGTCGTGACCCGTGGAGTGATGTGTTCTCATCTCTCCCTTCTCCACCATCACATGGTTTTGCGTAGGGTGCCCTCCAGACACACACACACACACACACACACACACACACACACACACACACACACACACACACACACACACACACACACACACACACACACACACACAGAATGCAGCCAGTGGGCGAGACAACACTATGTGCAGGGAGTCACTCCACTCACTCAGTCTCAGTCATGCAACATTTCTCAGGTGAAGGTGATAACTTCAGTTGTACTGGCCCAAATATCACCAGACTTGGCATGCATGTTATGTATGGTGACTCCAAGAAGCCTATGTCCTTTGGGGTCAAAAGTTGAAACGTCAAGGTCACTGGAGTATACTTTATAATAGTGGTGCAGCTTAGCCAAAATTTCCATAACAATTGTGCATTTTGTGATAAAACCATAGAATTTGGCATACATATTCTAAATTAACTAATGTTGATTTTCAGATATGGAGCCATCCTGGAGCTGACCTCGAATGAGCTACAGCGGTCAAAATTTTAAAAAGCTCCAATCATGTTGAAAACTATACTACATTATTTGTCTGATCGTAAAGATTCCAAAAAGGTATAGTTTGGACTATCTATAACTGAAGTTTCTGGAGTTATGGGATAAAAACAGCAAAAATGGTGACAAAGATCAGTTTCAGTTTGTACAGTGGTCAAAAGTTAAAGTTGCTCCAATTTTGTAAAAAAAAAAAAAAAAAAGTGATGCAAATTATTGGTTGAGCTAATAGGATTAATAAATGGAATAGTTTGCATCATCTGTCATGCTTAGTTATCATGTTATGGGATGTCATATGTCATAGAATCCAATGGACATTGAACTTGTTTGACCTTTACTTTGGAAGTTATTGTACTTGGCCCCACAAATCTTAGAAACATGGTGTCTAACCAGATCCTTACTCTGGATGGCATTACCCTGACCTCTAGTAATACTGTGAGAAATCTTGGAGTCATTTTTGATCAGGATATGTCATTCAAAGCGCATATTAAACAAATATGTAGGACTGCTTTTTTGCATTTACGCAATATCTCTAAAATCAGAAAGGTCTTGTCTCATAGTGATGCTGAAAAACTAATTCATGCATTTATTTCCTCTAGGCTGGACTATTGTAATTCATTATTATCAGGTTGTCCTAAAAGTTCCCTAAAAAGCCTTCAGTTAATTCAAAATGCTGCAGCTAGAGTACTGACGGGGACTAGAAGGAGAGAGCATATCTCACCCATATTGGCCTCACTTCATTGGCTTCCTGTTAATTCTAGAATAGAATTTAAAATTCTTCTTCTTACTTATAAGGTTTTGAATAATCAGGTCCCATCTTATCTTAGGGACCTCGTAGTACCATATCACCCCAATAGAGCGCTTCGCTCTCAGACTGCAGTCTTACTTGTAGTTCCTAGGGTTTATAAGAGTAGAATGGGAGGCAGAGCCTTCAGCTTTCAGGCTCCTCTCCTGTGGAACCAGCTCCCAATTCAGATCAGGGAGACAGACACCCTCTCTACTTTTAAGATTAGGCTTAAAACTTTCCTTTTTGCTAAAGCTTATAGTTAGGGCTGGATCAGGTGACCCTGAACCATCCCTTAGTTATGCTGCTATAGACGTAGACTGCTGGGGGGTTCCCATGATGCACTGTTTCTTTCTCTTTTTGCTCTGTATGCACCACTCTGCATTTAATCATTAGTGATCGATCTCTGCTCCCCTCCACAGCATGTCTTTTTCCTGGTTCTCTCCCTCAGCCCCAACGAGTCCCAGCAGAAGACTGCCCCTCCCTGAGCCTGGTTCTGCTGGAGGTTTCTTCCTGTTAAAAGGGAGTTTTTCCTTCCCACTGTAGCCAAGTGCTTGCTCACAGGGGGTCGTTTTGACCGTTGGGGTTTTACATAATTATTGTATGGCCTTGCCTTACAATATAAAGCGCCTTGGGGCAACTGTTTGTTGTGATTTGGCGCTATATAAAAAAATTGATTGATTGATTGATTGACACCAAGCATTCAACACAGTCAAAACTATTCCAAAACTATTTGTATCAGGGAAGGTGTATTAAAATGTCTTTTCCTCAATCCTTTTAGATATTAAAGACTCTCTGATGCAGGCACTGGCCAGCTATGTTTGCTATCCACAATCTCTGAGGGCAGTTGAAAGGATTTCAGAGGAGCAGTGAGTATTTACTTCTTTTACTCATTTGTTTAAAAAATGACTTGTCTGACTGACTGCAGACCTCCTTCCCTGACTAACTGACACACCAAGTCTACTTACATACTTGTTTGCCTGATTGATTGGGTGACCTCTTCCGACTGTATCCATCTCCTGCTTTGTCGAAAGAAAACTGGCTGAAAGTGACTTGTATTAAAAATGATCCTCGTACCGCATTTTCCAGTGTTTAAATTGCAGCTGTCAAAAAAAAGCCTCTTCAAGAAAAGAAAAAAAACATGTATAAGTTGTAGCTTTTTCCTTTGTTGTCAGATCTTTAATTTGGGATTGTGTGTTGTAGAGTAATTATTATTCGGATTTATTTATTTTTTTGTTATTGGAGTTTATTTTGTTTTGTCCTTTCAGTTTTGAGAAAGCCCTCTGTAAATATGTGTTGTTATTATTATTATTATTATTATGAGATATACTTTACTTGTTTACCGTAATAATGGCACACATCAGAATTAAAGACAGCACATACACATTTGACATTGTTTATGTGTACTAAATGTGAAGAAAAAATGTATTTTTTTTTACTTTGTATATGTTGCAAGACCTCCCAAACTATATATATATATATATAATATAATATAAAGTCATGACTTACAGGTATATTCTGGAGAATATGGTATTTGTGTTCAGTTACTTTTGGCTTCTGAAAATGGATGAACTCTAAAAATAGCTGTAATTCCTCAATGGTTAAGGAAGTATTTTTGTTAAACCCCTTAAAATTAAAACTAAAATTCAACATGCCTATATAGATTGTTTCATTTCACCCCCATTGTGTAGGTGTACAGAAGCAAAATCCCAATTGTTGCTGTGTAAAGTCTAATTGACTTAACTGTATTTACAGTGCATTACAGCAAGAAACCCAGTGGAGAAAAACAAAACTGAGCATGAATGGAAAAACACATTTAGACTTGAATTTACATGACAGCATGAATGACAGCATTGTTGCAGACCATTGAAAGAGAATAATAAAATGTAATTTTAATTCAGTTTCAATTTTCAATTTATTTTTATTTATATAGCGCCAAATCACAACAAAGTTGCCTCAAGGCGCTTCACACAAATAAGGTCTAACCTTACTAACCCCCAGAGCAAGCACACAGGCGACAGTGGTAAGGAAAAAAACCCCTGATGATTTGAGGAAGAAACCTCAAGCAGACCAGACTCAAATCGGTCACCCTCTGCTTGGGCCATGCTACCAACACAATTAACAAAACAATTCACAAAATGAATATACAGGAAAGGTTGTGCACAGGACAGGAGGGTTACAGAAACAGACACCACATCCATCTCTAGATGGAGCCGCACCTCAAACAGAGAGGAAAAAAAAAACAGAATTAGCCATCAGAAACACAACAAATATAGTATAATTAGTCAGCATTTTGCAACAAGAAAAACAAAAGAAATACTAAGGTGATCGTCGGCCACTAGCCCAAACCTTCACTAAAAGACCCAGAATTTAGATAAAGTTGAGGCTGCGGCCTGCTCCGTTTCCTAATAAAATGAATTTAAAAGAGTAAAAAACGTAGGACTGTACTATGCCAGTATGCTAGCCATACAAAAGGGAAAATAAATGCGGCTTAAGTCTGGACTTGAAAGTCTCTACAGAATTTGACTGTTTTATTGATGCAGGGAGATCATTCCACAGAACAGGGGCACGATAAGAGAAAAAAGTCTGTGACTCGCAGACTTTTTATTCACCCTTGGGACACAAAGTAGTCCTGTACCTTGAGAAGGGTTTAATTAGGTCAGCTAAATAGGGAGGTGCCAATCCGTGAACAAATTTATAGACTGGTAGCAGAATCTTAAAATCTGATCTCACTGGGACAGGAAGCCAGTGAAGGGATACCATAATGGATGTAATGTGGTCAAACTTTCTGCTTCGTGTCAGGAGTCTGGCTGCAGCATTTTGAACCATTTGGAGACCCCTAATGCTGGACTGCGGTAAACCATAAAATAGAACATTGCTGTAGTCCAATCTAGAAGAGACAAATGCATGAATCATGGTCTCAGCATCAGCCATAGACAGGATGAGATGAATCTTCCCTATATTTCGCAGGTGAAAGAAAGCAGTCCTTGTAATATCTCAAATGTGGAGGTCAAAGGACAACATAGAATCAAAAATTACCCCAGGGTTCATCATTTTGTCAGTGTGATGTATGACACATGAGCCTGGGCTAAGAGTTAACTAGTCAAATTGAATGAATGAATGAATGAATGAAAACTGTTTATTTCGAACATTTGATACAACAACAATTACAAGATAGATCAGTAAAGACAACAACAAAAAAGTTCCTACTGTGTACCCAACATGTCCGAAAAGGGGTAGGGTGAAGCATCAGCTTATTTATCCCTACCCCTTCTTCCCCACAACCAGTAATACCCTTTGCCACATATACACATAGATTCCTACACACCTAAACCGATATCAATATATATATATATACATATACATACACATACACATATATATATACATACACACATCAACATACATACACATATACATACACATATATACACATATACATATATACACATATATATACACAAACATAAATATACACCTACACATACCTACTTACATACAAAATACTATATATTTACAAGTCGAAGCAAAAAACAAAAACACCCTAACCCTCATTACCCTTCCTCCTCCCTATACCCAGAAAAAAACATATTTTTGTACCGCTGTTTGAACTGGTTCATGCTTGGACATTGCTTGAGCCCCACTCCCAATCTGTTCCACATCCTCACCCCACAGACAGAAATACAGAAACCTTTTAATGTTGTTCGTGCCCACTGATGCTTTAAATTAAATTTCCCCCTCAGACTGTAATCCCCTGATCTGTTAAAAAACATATTTTTAATATTTGCTGGAAGTAAATTGTTTATTGCTTTATACACAATTTGTACTGTTTGAAAATGAACCAAGTCTGTGAATTTTAAGAATTTGGATTGTAAAAATAGTGGATTTGTATGATCTCTATAGCCAGTATTATGAATAATTCTTATAGCTCTTTTCTGCATTACTGATAGTGATTGTGTTGTACCTTTATAAGTATTACCCCATACCTCTGCACAGTACTGTAAATATGGTAAAACCAGTGAGCAGTAAAGAATGCGGAGTGAGTTGTGGTCCAGAATATGTTTCGCTTTGTTTAGAACTGAAATGCTTCTTGACAGTTTACTTTGTATATGTTTTATATGAGTCTTCCAGTTTATCTTATCATCTGTTATCACCCCCAGAAACTTATTTTCATGTACCCTTTCAATATCTACCCCCTCGACTTGTAACTGAACCTGTATGTCTGTATTACAATAGCCAAATAACATGTATTTTGTTTTACTTAAGTTTAATGATAATTTGTTTCTGTCAAACCATATTTTCAATTTTCCCATTTCTATACTGATCCTCCTCAGTAACTCCTGCAAATCCCCCCCTGAACAAAAAATGCTTGTGTCATCTGCAAATAATACTAATTTTAATATTTTGGAAACATTGACAATATCATTTATATAAATTAGAAACAGTTTTGGACCCAATACTGACCCCTGTGGGACGCCACAAGCATTGTCCAAGCATGATGATGTATATTCCCCCAACTTCACAAACTGTTTTCTGTTACTTAAGTAGCTTCTCACCCAGTGCAACACCAACCCCCTAATCCCATACTGTTCAAGTTTATTGATTAATATGTCATGATTAATTGTATCAAAAGCCTTTTTAAGGTCTATAAATATTCCAACTGAATGTAATTTGTGGTCTATGGCGTTTGTAATCTCCTCAACTGATTCTATTAATGCAAGTGATGTTGAACTATGTGCTCTGAATCCATATTGACTATCAGTAAGTAATTTATGTTTATTTATGAATTTGTCTAATCTATTATTGAATAACTTTTCTAATAATTTGGAAAATTGTGGAAGCAAAGAAACAGGTCTATAATTTGTGAAGTGGTGTCTATCCCCAGTCTTATACAGCGGCACAACCTTAGCTATTTTCATTTGATTGGGAAATTTACCGGTATGAAATGATAAGTTACAGATGTATGTTAATGGTTCTACAATCCATTCAATGAGCTGTTTTACCACCACCATATCAATTTCATTTAAATCGGTAGATGTTTTATATTTACAATTATTCACAATGTCTATAATTTCATTTCCATCCACTGCTGTGAGGAACATTGAACAGGGATTTCTTTCTATAAGATTATTATCCCAATCCTCAGATTGGGAATCGGGAATTTTTTCTGCCAAGCTTGGTCCAATATTTACAAAAAAATTATTAAAACCGTTGACTACCTCATCCTTATTTTCCTTTTTGACATTATTATCAATGAAATACTGAGGGAAATTGATACCGATGTCTCACTGGACCAAGAACCATCATTTCAGTCTTATCAGAGTTTAAAAGTAGGACGTTTCTAGACATCCAGCTTCTCACTGATGCAAGGGAATCTTCTAAGGATTTTATGTGGATGAGATTACCATCAGTTATCGGCTTGTATAACTGAGTATGTTCAGCATAGCAGTGAAAGGTAACCCCAAAACGCAGCAATATGTGCCCAAGGGGTGCTATATAAAGAAAAGTGAGAAAAGTGGGGGGCCTAAGACAGACCCCTGTGGAATCCCAAATTTCATGTCACTAATGTTGGAGGTAGTGTTACTGTACAAAACACATTGAGAACAACTGGTCAGGTATGACGTCAACCACGCAAAGGCACTCCCATTAATCCCCAAATGATTCTCCAGCCTATCAAATAGAATATGATGCTCCATGGTATTAAACACAGCACTGCGATCGAATCGTAGTGGTGTCCGAGTCCTTCACAAGCAGAAGATCATTCACCACTTGAGTGAGAGCCATCTCTGTGGAATGATATTTTGTAAAAGCAGACTGCAGTGGCTCAGAAAGATTATTCTCAGTAAGGTGGTCCACGAGCTGCTGTGAAACCACTTTTTCCAGAATTTTAGAGCAAAATGATAGATTTGATATCGGCCTATAGTTTTTCAATAGATTTCTTAAGTAATGGTTGAATCACTGCACATTTGAAACATTTAGGAACAGATCCAGAGGTTAATGAGAGATTAATAATTTCCAGCACAGTCGGCCCAAGAGTGGGCCACTGGTCGTTAAACAGTTTTGTTGGTATAGGATCCAAGAAGCAGTTTGTGCTTTTTGTAGACATTACGAGTTTCGTCAGCACGCCTAGTGTGATACTATCAAATTCTGTAAATCTAGGTAATACCTCAGTAACGGCACCCACCTCAAAAGCAGGGTGTAGTGGCTGGGTTAAGGCATGCTGGGATATGTTTAACCTAATGTCTTCTATTTTCTTCTTGAAGTAATCCAAGAAATATTGGGTTGTAAAAGGAGAGCGAGCTACAGGTGGTTGTCCATGAATAAGTGTTGCCACAGTGTTGAACAAGAACTTTGAGTTATGCTTGTTTTTGTCCAAATCAGAGAAATAGGTCCGCTTTGTAGCCAGTACTGCATGCTTATAGTCTAAGATAGCATCTCGCCACATGAGGTGGAATACTTCTAATCTTGAACTACACCTTTCTGTTCTAGACCTCTAGCCTTATGCTTGAGGTCATGCAAGTAATCATTGGACCAAGGTGACTGTTTTTTGGGGGGGCATGATTTTAACAAAGGTGGCACAATCATGTCGAGTGTAGTTTTGAGCACTGAGTTTAAACTATCCATACGACTGTCTACTGATTGGGCATTTTCCAAATGTGAAGCTAAGATATCAGGCAGTCTAGCTTCAGAGTTGATGCATTGCCGCAGTGATAAATAAGGTTGTTGTTCCATTAAACATGGCAGCAAAACTGTAAACCTAATAAGTGAGTGATCAGAGACCACCGATGCAAGAGGCATGATGTCAATATTTGTGACAGCAGTACCACCAGATCCAGGGTATTTCCACTAATATGCGTTGAGTCCTGAATGCTTTGCTGAAATCCTAATGCATCCACAGTTTCCATAAATGATTTGCAGAGGGGATCAGAAGGCTTATTCTTATAAATGTTAAAGTCACCAATAATCAGAATCCTATCTGCACTAGTTGACAAGTTAGAGATGAACGCACCAAATTCATGTAAGAATTCAGAGTATGGGCCAGGGGGCCTATATTCAGTGACAAAGTAATACGGCAGATTTTTATTTATCTGTCCTTTGCAATACGTAGTATCATGGGCAGAGTGGAGAATCAGATGTTCAAACGAGTTATATTTGTGACCTCCAACAGTTAATAATTTAAACCTAGATTTATAAAGAAGAGTAATACCCCCGCCTTGCTTCGCATCACGAGGGATGTGACTAAATGTATATGCTGGTGGGCAGGCCTCATTTAAGGGGAAGACAGCGGTAGGTTTAAGCCAGGTTTCACATAACCCAATCATATCTAAGTGGTAATCCATAATTAGATCATTAATCAACAGTTATTTTGAGGACAGTGATCTTATGCTAATGAGACCCAGACTAAGGACCTCAGTGGTGTTGACAGTTGAACTGTTTGGAATTAGGGGTGGTTCCAGAGTAACGTATATAAGATGCCTAGAAGTAGGTTTAGGTTTGAGACATTCCACGCTGGTGTAAGTTGCAGACACGAAATAATTTATATTGCTGGAACAGCCAACGGGCCATTCTCAGTTTCACCGTCATCCAGTGTAGTAATGGGTATTAAGTTTGCAAAGCATATCTCTCTATGATTTTTATGGACACGTCTACAGAAATAGGTACAGTCTCAACTTGATGAATTTCCCTCCCTACACATAAACTGCACTATCACCATAATGGATTTTCTGCCCTAATTAACCCCCTAAGCTTATGGATTCTACACCCACATTTGTCATAAGCCTTGCAGGGTCTCTCATCACCTGCTCTGTGGCCTGCTGTAAAAAACTAATGTTACCCTCCCTGTAGAGCTTGAAATATATTGGCAGACAAGATGGCGGCACCTTCTCTAGTAGGGTGAAGGCCGTTCTGGCATCAGCAAGCCACGGCATCCCCAGAATGAAGGCCAGTTATCAATAAAACTAAAGCCTTGCTGTCTCCAAAATTGCACCAGCCACCTATTTAACAATGTCAGCCTGCTAAACGCCTCATCATTACATTTAACAACTCTGATGAAACTAGATAGCCATCATCAACATTTGAGAATATTGAATGTCATTTTTACACCTTTTGGGATATATTCCAAACAGTTAACGATTTGCATTCACTTCTTCCTTCACCACAGACTTGCGTCTCTTTGCAAAAAGTTGTAGCGTACTTTAAATAGGTGATTCTACCCTGTAATGGGTAGAAGTCAGAGCAATAATAGATTATTCATATAGCACTTTCAAGGAGATAAAAATCCTTATAAAGCACTGTACATAATATGCCATCGATACAGAACAATAGAACATTATGCATCCATAGGAATGATTAAAATTTAACCTCCTCTGGTATATAGGCCTTGGGGCCCATGGGTACCAGTTCATTTCTCCAGATTTTGAAGCATGAAGCAGATTAGAGTCTATGACTTCTCTTTGATGGGACCCCACTCTGATGCAGGTCACTTCCACAGCCAAGGCTGGTACCCAGTTACACCTTGGTGGACTGAGACGATGCAGACACAGACAAGTAGTCTGAGTGGGATTCGTACCCAGCTCTGCATATTGCCAGACCAACTCAGTATCCATTTAGCTACTTGCTTTACAAAACAAACCAGCAAATATAAAAAAAAATTAAATAAAACTATAGAACCCAATTTTACACCATAGAAAGTAAATGTTTTAAGATTTGCTTTAAAAAGTTCAACTGAAGTGACTTTGTAACATCAACAGGCAGACTGTTCAAAAAAGCAGGTGCATAGTCTGCAAAGGCTCTGAGATCTGCTGATGTCTTGTCGATGTGAAGTGCCTGCTGTAGTTTGTATTGATTTACGTTTGTGTTTTCAGGCGTGTTGCCATGATGAGGAATCTATTGGCCCCTTACGAGCAGAGACCATGGGCTCAGACAAATTGGATTCTGGTTAGACTGTGGAGGGTAAGCACACATGTAGAAATAAAAATTGGCAGTTAGATAGTACGTTTCTACCAATCATTGACATTTGCATTGGGATTAAAAACATTTTTATGTAACTGACAGGTTTTGTCAAGGTGAATTGATGTTTTTCAGAAATATACAAAAATGCAGTGTTTTACTGTTGTAATGTAAAATGATCTTTATTACACTACTGCTCAACACTTGATGAAATTCATATTTCCAACCGATTCTGTGGAGGTCACCTGGAACCTTTATGATGAACCTTGCTAACAGGCAAACAAACTGAGAAACACTATTGGAAACAATCTTCTCAGTTAATGTAACAACCCTAATTATACACTCTGGTATGAAATTGGAAAGAAATTCATGTTTATTTCTGTACATCTGAATTTACTGCTTTTACACACAACTTCACGGATTGTGCTGTCATCTTTGTTTAATCAGTGGATTCCCTGATTTCAGTGCTCAATAAATTTATTGAGAAATCAGAGGGTCAAGGTTTGCATTTGACCAGAAATAAGACTAAGATTCAGGCTTTCAGTGAGTTCCTGGACTCAGCTATCAAAGGTGTAGCTGTATGCAGCCAAGTGTTGAACTTGTAGAGACATTCACTTATCTCCTCAGTAACATTTATGTCTCTGGATTCTTGGCATCTGAGGTCGAAAGACACCTGGGAAGAGCTTATGGAGTCATGAGGTCGGTGGACAGAGGTTTTTGGCAATGTCGATGTCTTTGCTTCACCACAGAGTCACTGGAGGTTGAAGTCTTTAGGCTGTGGCTGTTGCCTTTCTTCCTCTATGGTTGTGAGACTTGGATGCTAGCCAGTTCCCTAAGGTGACATCTAGGTGTCTTTGGTGCTAGCTTTCTTCAGACAATCATTGTGTATTACTAGAAAAGCTGTGTGACATGAGTGGTCAGTGAGGAAAAGCTTGATAAAGATTATCACTTGCATTGTGAGGAAGCACTGGCTATGACATTTCGGTCATGTGCATCTTTCTCTGGCAATGGTCCAGCACAAATGTGCTTCAGTGTTGAAGACCCCAATGGTTGAGAAGGCTAAGGTGATACCTATGTTTCACTAGGCTTTCACGAGTGCTATTTCTTCAGCCACATCTGTTTGTTAGAAAGTTATGTGAAAGGGATGGACCTCATCTGGAAGAGAAATCATTCCATTTTTTAACAAATGTAAATAAAGGTTCCTATCCATCCATGGTTTAAAAAAAAAAAAAATGGGTGAAGATATCAAGACCATTTGGATGAACGCTGGGGTATTTACTCAGTGAATATCTTGTATGCGTATCAGTTATTTACCCACACTGCAGATACATGAGTGCTTTTGTTTTATTTTCCAGGGTTGTGGTTTTGGCTATAGGTACACTCGCCTTCCTCACCTCCTGAAAACCAAACCCGAGGATGCCAACCTGCCTAGTTTACAGAGTAGGTGATCACTTTCACTCATAAATATCTCTCTCTCTCTCTCTTTCTCTGTCTGTCTCTCTCTGTCTGTCTGTCTCTGTCTCTCTCTTTCTCTGTCTCTCTCTCTTTCTCTGTCTGTCTCTCTGGATGATGACCCTGTTCTCTACCTTCTTTTGGTTTTGGTTTGTGCCATATTATCTGACATATTAATTGTGAACCAGTGTCTGTTTCCTGTTGCATTCCTGTGCATGTTGTGTTGCTTGCACAAAATCCAGCTTTTCAAAATTTGGCACATGTGTATCAGGTTGTCAATTCCTCTTGTATGCAATCCTTATTCTTCTTGTAAATCTTTTTATTCTTTTTGTGTATCTTGGGCAACCTGGCATAGATTTTTTTTTTTTTTTTTTTTAAACACATTTCCATATATAAATTGAGGCCATGACTGCCTGTCTAATTCAGGCCTATTTTTACTTCATCTGTGTTTGATTTACATCAATTATCCTGTTTGTGTCAGTGTGATTTTTTTTTTTTTCTTTTTTTTTCCCTGAGTCTGTTTGGAATGTCTGCTTGCAGGAACATTGTAAATGATAGTTCTTATTTACCTTCACTGAGGAAATTGTGGTTTTTCTTGCTGTTTTTCTGTCTGTGTCAGTTTTTCAGCAGGATATGTCAAAAAGACATGACTCAGTGAAATTTGGAAGAGGAAAACACTTTGGGCTCAGGAAGGTTACATTTTAGTCCGACTCTGGATCGAGGAGCAGGTTTTGCCTTTGATCACTGATCATAGATTCTCAGTAACTGGATAACTTGAGAGCAACTGAAAGACTTACACTGATCAGCCATAACATTGTGACCACTTGCCTCACCCCCCCCCCCCCCCTTTCTGTCAGAAGCATTATCTTATTCAACCATTTGAGGAACAGTAGCTCTTCTGTTGGCTCAGACCACACAAGCCAACTTTCACTCCCCAACACACATCAGTGAACCTTTGTCATCCGTGACCCTGTTGCCTTCCTTGGACCACTTCTGGAACATAGGTAGTCGCCACTACAGACTGAGAATGTTCCGCAAGAGCTACACTTTTGGATATGCTCTGGCCCAGTCATCTAGCAATCACAATTTGGTCTTTGTCACAGTCACTCAAATATTTAAGTGTCCTCATTTTTCCTGCTTCCAGCACATCAGCTTTACAAGAAAATGTTAACTTTCTGCCACATATATCCCACCCACTGCAGGTGCCACCATACTGAGATAATCAGTGTTATTCAGATACCTGTCAGTTGTCATAATGTCATGGCTGATTAGTGTACAGTAACTAATATTTAATGTACAAGAAACTCGGTAAGTAATTGCTTAATTGGATAGAAACTGGCAGTAACTAAGTACCTGTAACTGAGTAACTTAACACTTTTTTGATGTCACCAAACTTTTGGCTGAAGTGATACAGTTGAGCTCAAAAGTTTACATTAAATTTTGTATCACCAGTTATCCATCTTCATGATGAAGTGGTATAAAGGAGGATTTTCTTAAAAAGAAGACCTGAAAGTTTAGCTACAAATTGCCAGAAGGTACATCTGAGATGCAAGCCTGGATTTGATCTGTTTTGGTGAAAGAAAATCCTTCTCTGCTCTACTCCACTATGAAGCTAAGAGTAGTGATACAAAATGCAAAGCTTGCACTGTGCACAATTTCTCCAATCACAGCCACGTAAGCCTATAACTTCTCCTGAGTTGTCTGGGTGTTTTGGTGGCTTTCCTCATTCTTCTACTTCTTGCACATTCACTCAGTTTTTGAGAACTGTCTACTCCATGCAGATTTACCATAAAGTGCCATATTGTTTGTATTTATTTGTAATTGATGTAAATAAAGTCCAAGACATATTCAGTGGCAGCTTTACCATCAGAGAGCCTCGTCCAAAACTACCACAAAAGACTCCAAGCTGTCATTGATATTAAAGGCGGCAATACGTGTTATTAAGAAAAGACGTATGTAAACTTTTGATCAGGGTCATTTGGGTAGTTTGTGTTGTCATTATGATTTAAAAAGAGTAAACGTGGTTGTTTGGCAATAAATGGCTTCACCCAACCACTAACCGTGAGAAAAAAGTTTTTGTGTTGTCATTCATATTCTCTGAAAAATGGCCCCCAAAAAAATTCCGCCAGGGTATGTAAACTTTTGAGCTCAACTGTATTTGATCCAGATTACTTTAATCCTGCTGAAAGCAGCAAAGATCTAAGTTCTGAAAAAAGGTCAAAGGCACGAGCATCATTGCAGGCTCAAAGCAAGAATGATGGACAAACTGAAATGAGAACACAACCTCCTGAGTGAGGTTGAATGTTCAGTGATCAGGATGTAAAAATCAGGGTTCAGGATCAAAGGCAGGCAATCAAAGATGATGGATCAGGTTCAGCGGACAGGATCACCACCATCATCCTGATTCTTTTGATTACATGATCAAAGCAAGACAAGTAAACAAAGCAAATGTAACCTCGGTGAGGATCAAAGATATGCCTTCAGAATTAAAGATCAGCAATCAGTGTTCTGTGATCAGGATAAAACGTGAGGATCGGCAGTAAGTGTCGAGGGTTTTATTTAAAATTAAATTGGAGCTTTGGCACAGGTGTTCGTTTTCTGGGTACCCTTCTGGTTTAACAATGAATTACTGGTTATTGCAGATGGTTTTGCATGTACTGTATTTGCAAAAAGTAGTGTCCAGAAGAAAAGAGCCAAACAAAATATTATATTATTATTATATTTATTTAATTAGGTTTTGGTCCCATTCAGAAGTTAGTCATATTGCTCGAGGTCCACTGTGCAACTTGCTGTAATTCACATTTTTCCCAGTAGGTCCGACCTTAGAAATGAGAAGCAGGAAGATGTTACCATCTTGCTCTGTCACATTTATAATCAAGTACACTTCAACTTCAAAAAGTGTGTCCAAATGTTTGACCGGTGGTGTGTATTTTTGCGTTTCCATTTGGCTAACATATCCCCCTGATTTAAATCTACAGTGAACAAAAATATAAATGCAACACTTTTGTTTTTGCTCGCATTTTTCACAAGCTGAACTAAAAAAAATCTAAAACATTTTCTACATACACAAATGACATATTCCTCTCAAATATTGTTCACAAATCTGTCTAAATCTATGTTAGTGAGCAATTCTCCTTTGCTGAGATAATCCATCCCACCTCACAGGTCTGGCATATCAAGATGCTGATCAGACAGCATGATTATTGCACAGGTGTGCCTTAGGCTGGCTACAATAAAAGGCCACTCTAAAATGCTGAGTTTTATCACACGGTGCAATGCCACATATGTTGCAGATTTTGAGGGAGCGTGCAGTTGGCATGCTGACTGCAGGAATGTCCAGCAGAGCTGTTGCCCGTCAACTGAAAGTTCATTTGTCTACCATAAGCCATCTCCAAAGGCGTTTCAAAGAATTTGGCAGTATATCCATCCGGCCTCACAACTGCAGACCACGTGTAACCACACCAACCCAGAACCTCCACATGCAGCATGTTCATCTCCAAGATCGTCTGAGACCAGCCACCAGCCAATCGGTTTTCAGAACCAAAGAATTTCTGCACAAACTGTCAGAAACCATCTCAGGGAAGCTCATCTGCATGGTCGTCATCCTGATCGGGGTCTCGACCTGACTGCAGTTCATCATTGTAACCGACTTGAGTGGGCAAATGCTCACATTTGATGGTGTCTAGCACATTGGAGAGGTGTTCTCTTCACGGATGAATCCCGGTTCACACTGTCCAGAGCAGATGGCAGACAGCGTGTGTGGCGTCGTGTGGGTGAGCGGTTTTCTGATGTCAATGTTGTGGATCGAGTGGCCCATGATGGCGGTGGGGTTATGGGATGGGCAGGTGTCTGTTATGGACGAAGAACACAGGTGCATTTTATTGATGGCATTTTGAATGCACAGAGATACCGTGATGAGATCCTGAGACCCATTGTTGTGCCATATATCCAAGAACATCACCTCATGTTGCAGCATGATAATGCACGACCCCATGTTGCAAGGATCTGTATACACTTCCTGGAAACTCAAAACATCCCAATTCTTCATTGGCCACCAAACTCACTGGACATATCACCCATTGAGCATGTTTGGGAGGCTCTGGATTGGCGTGTACGACAGTTTGTTCCAGTTCTTGCCAATATCCAGCAATTTCGCACAGCTGCTGACTGTTTTCTGACCCCCCCCCCCCCCCCCCCCAATAAAGCAAAACTGCACATTTCAGAGTGGCCTGTTATTGTGGCCAGCCTAAGGCACATCTGTGCAATAATCATGCTGTCCAGTCAGCATCTTGATATGTCACACCTGTGCGGTGGGATGGACAGTCATTCTCATGACAGCGATAACGAATACAAACAACCTGAAATGTCATTTTGTCCTCACTAGTTACTTTTTAAATCAGGCTTTGTCAATGCCATTATCCTCTTTTATCCCCCCCCCAAGCATTTTCTGCTTCTGTGTTCATTTTCCACCGAATTGCAATTTTCTACTCGATGTTCTCTCCTGCATGATAATTGACTCTCATTTGTGTGCCTTTTCATTTGCATGCGCTTCAGGGGATCTGTCAATTGCTAGTTTTCAGAGTAAGTTATTTATCACCACTTTCAATTTTCTTTGTCTGTCATTGTCTTTTATGTTTATGCTTTTTTGCCCCTCTTTAATGGGTCTGTTGGGAAATACTTTAGTCTTTGGCATTTATTACACAGATGTACTCAAAGCTCCTCATTCTCAATAAGTGATGAGCACTTGTTTATGGGTACACATATCAGTGACTGAACAGAAAGGCGTTAAATCTTAAGAATGGATGTTTGAATAAAATTATATGTATGTACGTTATGTTGGGGTATTTTCAATTTTTTGGAGCAGTTTATGTCCATATATAGTACAGTGTCTTGAAATTCTGTAGACGATTTGTTTCGTGATAAAGTACACTTATGCAATATGAATGTCTGTCTGGCAAAGCCCTGTACTTAGTTATATTGATGCAAAAATTGGGAGGTCACTGTGAGCTGTACATAGTCATATTCAATGAATTGCAACTTCAGGAAAAAAATACCTCATCATTCAGCTCTCTCAAGCACAAATTTAATCTTCTTATAATAATACAGGTAAACCCCATTAACTCAAGCAAGTTGGGGTCTATAAAATTGGACCGCGGGTTAATAAGGTTGACCAGAAAAAAACTTGAAATCAGCCATATTACAATAGTTTTGACCTCTGAAGCGTGATTCCTTCCTGGATGGTGCCAATTTCTTCATCTGGAGTGGGTTCGGGTTCTTTTCTCCTCCGGCTGCTGCATGTCAACGATGAGGGCTTTGTTAGTGCAGACGATACTGGGTGATCATTCCTTTGTCTGGAGTAGGCTCTGAATCTTTTTTTTTTTTCCTCCTCCATCTGCTGCATGACAACGATGAGGGCTTTGTCAGTGCAGAGGATTCTGGATGATTCAAAACAACCGGTAGTAAGGATCTAAAGCGTCACATCCAAAAATGTTGAATTGTCCACATTCTTCCGCAGAGAGTCATCTGCCCTCATCGCTGACATGCTGCAGCTAGAGAAGGGAGAAGAAATCATCGTTCACACTGAGGATCCCAAAAACGGCCATATCAAAAATGAGTTTTATACAGCAGTCTAAATTTTCGGGGTCCACAAATCGACCGCAAGTAAAGCCAAAATGCAACTTAAGCCCTGGTTACACCAAATAATGAACGATGAATAATGGCCACGTAGCATGTCAGTCCAGTTATTCAAGAATCGTGGGAGAATATTGACTCTTAGAGGCAGAATATTCGGCTAACGAAGCTCATCTCTGAACGTAACGCTAATTTCAAGAAGTTTGAAATTTAGCAGTGACAGCATGGGGCAGTTTGTGTATGAGGTACTACTAGGATTTTAGAGGCATGTTTGTGGTGAGGATGAGGCTGTTAAAAGCCCGTTATCCGAGCACCTGGCGGCTACGAGGACAGGACAGGCTATTTTGGGGCGGGCTATTTTGGCTCTGCCCTCTCGCACACTTCCTTGTGACAATTCCACCTGCTTTGTGTGCTGGACGCTGTATATAAAATTATTATTTTGTAGCGGATTAATCATTTTCTGTTAGAGTTTGGCTGTTGAAAACACTTCTAATCGCTTCTGGAATCACAGAGGACCATGAGGTGGAGAACGTATTTGGAACAGCCTAAAAGGTAACTATTTGTAATGTTTATATTGTAATAGCTTGGTAAAACAGTTGTATGTTTATTGCTTCTTTATAAGCAGCTGTAAAAGTGTGTTTGTACACTCAGCAAAAATATAAACACTTTTGGTTTTGCTCCCATTTTGTATGAGATGAACTCAAAGATCTAAAACTTTTTCCACATACACAATATCACCATTTCCCTCAAATATTGTTCACAAACCAGTCTAAATCTGTGATAGTGAGCACTTCTCCTTTGCTGAGATAATCCATCCCACCTCACAGGTGTGCCATACCATGATGCTGATTAGACACCATGATTAGTGCACAGGTGTGCCTTAGACTGTCCACAATAAAAGGCCACTCTGAAAGGTGCAGTTTTGTTTTATTGGGCGGGGATAACAGTATCTGGTGTGACCACCATTTGCCTCATGCAGTGCAACACATCTCCTTCGCATAGAGTTGATCAGGTTGTCAATTGTGGCCTGTGGAATGTTGGTCCACTCCTCTTCAATGGCTGTGTGAAGTTGCTGGATATTGGCAGGAACTGGTACACGCTGTCGTATACGCCGGTCTAGAGCATCCCAGACATGCTCAATGGGTGACATGTCCGGTGAGTATGCCGGCCATGCAAGAACTGGGACATTTTCAGCTTCCAAGAATTGTGTACAGATCCTTGCAACATGGGGCCATGCATTATCTTGCTGCAACATGAGGTGATGTTCTTGGATGTATGGCACAACAATGGGCCTCAGGATCTCGTCACTCTGTGCATTCAAAATGCCATCAATAAAATGCACCTGTGTTCTTCGTCCATAACAGATGCCTGCCCATACCATAACCCCAACGCCACCATGGGCCACTCGATCCACAACATTGACATCAGAAAACCGCTCACCCACACGACGCCACACATGCTGTCTGCCATGTGCCCTGGACAGTGTGAACTGGGATTCATCCGTGAAGAGAACACCTCTCCAACGTGCCAAACTCCAGCGAATGTGAGCATTTGCCCACTCAAGTCGGTTACGACGATGAACTGGAGTCAGGTCGAGACCCCGATGAGGACGACGAGCATGCAGATGAGCTTCCCTGAGACGGTTTCTGACAGTTTGTGCAGAAATTCTTTGGTTATGCAAACCGATTGTTTCAGCAGCTGTCCAAGTGGCTGGTCTCAGACGATCTTGGAGGTGAACATGCTGGATGTGGAGGTCCTGGGCTGGTGTGGTTACACGTGGTCTGCGGTTGTGAGGCTGGTTGGACGTACTGCCAAATTCTCTGAAACGCCTTTGGAGACGGCTTATGGTAGAGAAATGAACATTCAATACACGAGCAACAGCTCTGGTTGACATTCCTGCTGTCAGCATGCCAATTGCACGCTCCCTCAAATCTTGCGACATCTGTGGCATTGTGCTGTGTGATAAAACTGCACCTTTCAGAGTGGCCTTTTATTGTGGACAGTCTAAGGCACACCTGTGCACTAATCATGGTTTCTAATCGGCATCTTGATATGGCACACCTGTGAGGTGGGATGGATTATCTCAGCAAAGGAGAAGTGCTCACTATCACAGATTTAGACTGGTTTGTGAACAATATTTGAGGGAAATGGTGATATTGTGTATGTGGATAAAGTTTTAGATCTTTGAGTTCATCTTATACAAAATGGGAGCAAAACCAAAAGTGTTGCGTTTATATTTTTGTTGAGTGTAATAGATTTAACATCTTCTTATAATGGATCAGATGAGCTCCACTGTCTGCGCACTGATGCAATGACTTGCACTCAAGACGAGCATTTGCGTAGAATGCGAGCACGCAAAAGAGCAATTTTGCAGACAATAACAGACAAACACAAAGTTATAAGTTGGATCACTGGTGTCCAAATGAAGACCAGCATTTACGCAAAACAAGAGAGTGAGCAAAAGAGCTATTTTGTCGACAGTAACGTATGAACACAAAGTTAAAAGTTGGATCACCTGTGCCAAAAAGACTGTAAAGTCGTGAAAAAAATAAAGCCAGTGAGAAGAAGCGCAGAGGTGACTGTCCAGTTTTTTTTTGGTGGGGGGGGAGTCCGCACAGGTGTGGGTGTATATAATTAAGCGACCAGCTCATTGTGGTGTCTTTTTTTTTTTTTGGTCACAGAGAAACCTCTCCACAGTAGTTCTTTTTTCCTTCATCATTTTTTTTCCAACCTTGCACTGTGTGTACATGCAGAACTGCTACATTTAATGACTCTGGAACACAGGTGAAAAAACCAAAGTGTTAAATATAATAAACATTGAACTACAATTAAATAAAATTCTGCATCTATAAAACAGTTAAACTGAAAGTCATGTGCAAATAAGACATGCAGGCACTGGACATAACTAACATAAAGTAAAAGCTATAAAAATAATAAGTATCTGCAAATAAATTTGTTTTAAGATTAGCCTTAACAGTTTAACTGAAGTGGACTTTAAAGTCGTGACAGCTAAACCTTTCCACAAAGGTGTAGCACAATAGAAGGGTGCTGATAACGTCTTGCCCCTGTGGACATGGGTCAAGTCCAAAATCTGCAACTGCAGGGCACAAGAAGGCACATAAAGCTTAGGTTCAGCAAGGCAGGTCTGTGCATGGCCGTGTGTACCTTTTACCTCATTGTTTGCAGATTGTGAATTTATGTTCAGATATATTAAGATTATTTGGTACAAATAATATTTAGTTAGATGCCACTGCTATAGTTTTTCATTTGTATTTGTTTCGCATTTCAATTTGAATGTTGATCCTTTTAATCTAACCTGATTTGAAACAACACTGCATCCTTACACACTTAAAATTACTAAAGTGATTGGCATATGGTGGAGACCATTATCATGAAACTACATTTCTGAATGGAACAACCTTAAGAACCTGAAAATGTTGATAGGACTTTGAAGTGACCAAATATGAAGGCCAATCCAGTATGTTACATCTAAATATTAATGGATTGAATTGTATCACTAGTGTTAATATGGAAGATTGTACCTCTTTAAGTGAACCTTTTAAAAAGACATGAACTTGGACAGTAAATGGAGTAAAATGACCCTTGATAAATCTACGGCGAACCTGACTGTTAACCATAGATTTAAGTCTTCCTTTTGTACATTTTACAGGTATTTGGCAGCAGAGGCACACAAATATGAGATGTGGCATTAATAATGTAGTTTGCATAGTTTAGTTTGACAAAGAACGGGGTAATAATTTCATGCACTTCTTTATTTATATGGACCAAAATCACAGCCGGTATCTGCAGGTTTTATTATCTACAGCACGTGGCACACTGTGTCCTTGGACACTTGCACTGCTAGAGAACTAGGAATAGTCATGCAATAGCACAAAAGTTACAGAGAAACAATGCTAATACAAGTTTAAAATATGATTTGGTGTAAAAATGACATGCATTATTTGCTGTCTTAATTTCTGTTTGCATCTTTGGGATAGTGAACATTTTCTCGTTGCTCTCAAAGTTCGAAACAGATTTTTTTTTTTTAATTATGCGCATCTCGAGTGTAGGCAGTGGGTAGAAGGGATGAAACATGAAGTCAGAAGGGAGTGATATTATTAGAGCTAATGAATACTTCACTCCACAGTGTTCCCATCACATTTTTCAGATGCAACAGCAATAATCTTTCCTTCATTTCACTGCTTCTCCTCATCTTCCCCTTGTGTGACCCTTCCTTTCCTTTTCCCCTTCTTTTCATGCTTTCTTTGTAATTTTATACAGTTAACCCTTTTTCTGTTGTTTTGGGATAACATGATTATTTGTGTTGCCAGGTCTCGTTGCTTTGTTACCCTTACCCTGCCTGCAGGAGTAAAAAGGGTGTTGTATTTTCATTTGGCTGGCTCACTGTGATTCGTCCTTGTTGAAATTTATAATGAATTTCTTTACTGTTGGGAGATGAGTATTTTCAACAGTTCAGCCTGTGTCACTTCTAGTGTCTGAATTACATGAATTTTTATACACAGACTTGGATGTCAGTAGGACTGTTCAGTCCAGATATCGGTCTTGTTTGCCCGCAAACCCAGCTTCTAATTTTTCATAGGAATTCTTTGCCATTGGGCCATTGGGTCATGTTATTCATTTTTTAGTGTCCTAGATTGCCTAATAACAAGAAATCGTGAAGAGTTTCTACATTTTATGTGTGCTATATTTGTTCCCTTAGAAAAACTGAGTCACTGTCTCCTTACCAAAAAGTAGTGTATGCAAGTATGTTTCAAGTATACTTCTAGTTTACTTTTTATATACTTATCAGTACTATTTTTTGGTAAGGGTCATTCATTTATTACAACCTTTTTGCACTTCCTGTTGCTTCCTGACATTTAGTAGAGGCAGCTGGGCTTCTTGTTTTTCTGGGAAATGTTTCGTCACCCATCCGTCTTCATCAGTCTCCCCATTTCGACATTAGTGAGGAGGTTTGTGATGCTTTAACGTGCACCCTGCATCCAGAAAGTATTCACAGCGCTTCACTTATTTTCCACATTTTGTTGTGTTATAACTTTGTTCAAGAATGGACCAGATTAATTTCTTCTCCCTCAAAATTCTGCTCACAACACCCCATAATGACAACATGAATTTTTTGGGGGAAATTATTGCAAATTTATAAAAAAAACAAAAAAAAAAACAACCTAAGAAATCGCATAAACGTAAGTATTCACACCCTTTGTTCAATACTTTGTTGATGCACCTTTGGCAGCAATTACAGCCTCAAGTCTTCTTGAATATGATGCCACAAGGTTGGCGCACCTATCTTTGGGCAGTGTTGCCCATTTCTCTTGCAGCACGTCTCAAGCTCCATCAGGTTGGATGCAGCGCGTCGATGCACAGCCATTTTCAGATCTCTCCAGAGATGTTCAATCAGATTCAGGTCTGGGCTCTGGATGGGCCACTCAAGGACATTCACAGAGTTGTCCTGAAGCCACTCCTTTAATATTTTGGCTGTGTGCTTAGAGTCATTGTCCTGCTGAAAGATGAACCATTGGCAGCTCTTGTTCTATTTATTTTAGAAGTGCTTTTGTTTCTGAGACATATCCTGGCTTTACTGTATAGAACTGGCTCATGTGGCAATGTGACAGAAACATTCACTCTACTGTGTCCTTTGTCTGTTAATACACATGTTTTCCCTTGTCTGATTGGTTTAGAACCATGTCCATCATTGCTGCTGCAGAGACACATGGCAGAGCTGCTGACTATGGACAAAGACATGGCAGCTTCTTTCCTCAACAGCGTCCTAAACCAGCTCAACTGGGCCTTCTCTGAGTTTATTGGCATGATCCAAGAGGTGAGACAGTATTTCCCATTGCATGTGCAAAATGGTGGGAATGGGCCAGATGGTAGGGCGAAGGGATTTGGCTGTAGCGTGTTTTGTATGAAACCTGTTGTAAGTTCCATCAGTCCTACAGTGGCATTACCTTCAAGTCCAGTGAAAAAGCAGGATGCAGCCAACATTTCAGAATACTGAATAAATAATTTCTTTATATTGTAATGACCTTATTTAGGCCTAAGATTAATCCTGATTGTTACATGACAAACCAACGAGCTTGGCAGCACCTAATATTCTAATTGCTCATTTTCCTTTGAGATTTTCACCACAACTGTTTATCATTTCCACAGTGATATATGCGCCACAGCATTTTACTGTAGTACCAGAAACGTTACGAGCCCTGCTTTGTACCTGAATTTTGCATTGCATTTCCACTTTTCCTCTCCTTTTCAATCCACTGTGAATCCACTTTTCAATCCAGGTATCAATGTGATAATTTTTTTTTTTTTGGTATTTGATTGTTGGAGAGAGTGAGTCAGTGCCTTTAAAGGAGAATTAAGTAACATTTTTACCTTAATTTTACAGTTTGGGAGCAATTGTAATGGTTAAATGATTTGTTTTGGGGAGAATGGGGGGCTCTCTTTCCCCCACCAGGGGTCTCATAGCAGAAAACCAGCCTTGCAACTTCAGAGAAACCAACCCAGAATTGTGTGTACGAGAGTCTCTGGTTTTGTCAGAAACACAAACAGCACATACATACACCCTTGTCGAGGCACCAGCGAGCTAGCGGCTATAAGAACAATCCAACGAAGGCTTTATTTCTTACATGTTCACAATCACAATAGAGCCAGCAAAAAAAATCCCCCAAAAAACAAAACAAAAAGTGGAAGTGAGAAAGAGAAAAACAGTGTGACAGAGGGAGGGGTCACAGACAGGTCAACCTCGGTTGGAATGTCTTTGAATAGCAGAGCTGAAAGATAAAGAAGTGTGAAAAACAGATGCAGACCTGTGTTCCTCCTGCTTGGGGAAGCTTTGGAGTGGAGTTCATCATGAAAGCATAATGTTATATTTCCTCACTGATCGTGTTCAGAGAGAGAGAGATTGTGCACACAGAGAGATTGAGGATGGGCAGAGTGAGTAAGAGAGAGAGATTACATATGTGAGACAGGCAGAGAGATGGAAAGATTATGTTAAAAACAATTACACATGGAGAGCGGAGGACGAGGGCAGACAGTTTTGTGACATAGGTACTCCTGAGCTGTAGGGAGTGCTCTTTAGAGAAGAATGCAACCAACAAAACTGACAAAAGAGCAAAAAAGTCCCCAAACGTACGTAGTTCTGACTGAATAATTGTCATAAATGAGGTATGTCTGTTGTGGAACATTGGGTTGTATTTAGGAGATACCTCAAGAACCAGTGCCTTTGAGAGTTTAAGAGCAAGAACAAATCTAAACAAGCCAAGTCACCTAGAGCAGAGTCTTTGATCTCCACAAGTCAGGTTCCTTCTTAGAAGACATCCATCCATCCATTTTCTTCCGCTTTATCCGGAGTCGGGTCGTGGGGGCAGCAGCTCAAGCAAAGCCGCCCAGACCTCCTGATCCACACACACCTCCTCCAGCTCCTCCGGGGGAACCCCAAGGCGTTCCCAAGCCAGCCGAGAGATGTAGTCCCTCCAGCGTGTCCTGGGTCTTCCCCGGGGCCTCCTCCAAGTGGGACGTGCCCGGAACACCTCTCCAGCGAGGCATCCAGGGGGCATCCGGAAAAGATGCGCGAGCCACCTCAACTAACTCCTTTCGACGTGGAAGAACAGCGGCTCGACTCCGAGCTCCTCCCGAGTGACCGAGCTCCTCACCCTATCTCTAAGGGAGCACCCGGCCACCCTGCGGAGGAAACTCATCTCGGCCGCTTGCACTCGCGATCTCGTTCTTTCGGTCATGAGCCAAATCTCATGACCATAGGTGAGGATCGGAACGTAGATCGAGCAGTAAATCGAGAGCTTTGCCCCCCTACTCAGCTCTCTCTTCACCACGACGGTCCGATACAGCGACCGCATCACTGCAGATGCTGCACCGATCCGTCTATCGATCTCACGCTTCATCTGTCCCTCACTCGTGAACAAGACCCCGAGATACTTAAACTCCTCCATTTGAGGCAAGGACACTCCACTGACCTGAAGAGGGCAAAGCACCTTTTTCCGGTCGAGAACCATGGCCTCGGATTTGGAGGTGCTGATTTTCATCCCGGACGCTTCACACTTGGCTGCAAACCGCCCCAGTGCACACTGAAGGTCCTGATTTGACGAAGCCAACAGAACCACATCGTCCGCAAACAGCAGAGACGAGATTCTGTGGTTCCCAAACCAGACCCCCTCTACACCCTGGCTGCGCCTAGAAATTCTGTCCATAAAAATAATGAACAGAACCGGTGACAAAGGGCAGCCCTGGCGGAGGCCAACGTGCACTGGAAACAGGTTTGACTCACTACCGGCAATGCAAACCAAGCTCCTGCTGCGGTCGTACAGGGACCGGATAGCCCTTAGCAAAGGATCCTGGACCCCGTACTCCCGGAGCACTCCCCACAGGGTGCCCCGAGGGACACGGTCGAATGCCTTCTCCAGATCCACAAAACACATGTGGACTGGTTGGGCAAACTCCCATGAACCCGCGAGCACCTGATGGAGCGTGTAGAGCTGGTCCAGTGTGCCGCGACCAGGATGAAAACCACACTGCTCCTCCTGAATCCGAGGTTCGACCATCGGTCGAATTCTCCTCTCCAGTACTCTGGAATAGACCTTACCGGGGAGGCTGAGGAGTGTGATCCCCCTATAGTTGTAACACACCCTCCGGTCCCCCTTTTTAAACAGAGGGCCCACCACCCCGGTCTGCCAATCCAGAGGCACTGTCCCCGATCGCCACGCAATGTTGCAGAGGCGTGTCAGCCAAGACAGCCCCACAACATCCAGAGATTTAAGGTACTCAGGACGAATTTCATCCGCCCCAGGAGCCTTGCCACCGAGGAGCTTTCTAACCACCTCGGTGACTTCGGCCTGGGTAATGGATGAGTCCGCTTCCGAGTCCCCAGTCTCTGCTTCCTCTTCGGAAGACGTGACGATGGTATTGAGGAGATCCTCGAAGTACTCCTTCCACCGCCCAACAACATCCCCTCTCATAATTCATGACTCCACAAGCAATTGGGTTGGGTGGGGGGGCGCATATGTCTTTTGTTATTTACAATATGTCATCTTCAAATCCCTTATTTGTTAATTGACATGAAAAGTACAGTATGTGCCACACTTTCCAGACTTGTGTGGCAATATTGGCACTGCATCTTAATGTGGCTGGATGGCATCTCAAGAGTCTGCTGGATTTGTTGGTAGTCAGGTTGACTGCAGTGACAAACTAATTTTCCTCCTAAGTATTTCCGCTTGGCTCCATATGCTGAACTCAATAACAAATATTCAATAAGACAGATCCACAGAGCTGCTGCTGCTCTCACCCAGTCTCTGCTTCCTCTTCGGAAGACGTGACGATGGTATTGAGGAGATCCTCAAAGTACTCCTTCCACCGTCCGACAACATCCCCTCTCATAATTCTTGACTCCACAAGCAATTGGGTTGGGTGGGGGGGGCGCATATGTCTTTTGTTATTTACAATATGTCATCTTCAAATCCCTTATTTGTTAATTGACATGAAAAATACAGTATGTGCCACACTTTCCAGACTTGTGTGGCAATATTGGCACTGCATCTTAATGTGGCTGGATGGCATCTCAAGAGTCTGCTGGATTTGTTGGTAGTCAGGTTGACTGCAGTGACAAACTAATTTTCCTCCTAAGTATTTCCACTTGGCTCCATATGCTGAACTCAATAACAAATATTCAATAAGACAGATCCACAGAGCTGCTGCTGCTCTCACCCGGATAAGTAGGAGAATTGGTTAACCAGCTCAAACTTGAATTGCCACAATAAAAACAATGCAGAACACACAGGCTGTCAAGTTAGCATTATTTTTATGGCCAAAAAATAATAATAATGCTTCCACTTGGCTTTGTGCAGCTCATATCACCAACTGTTCGTAGATACTGTACTTATAAAGGGGAAATGAAATATCTTAATTTTTTTTTGGGGGGGGGGGGGTAGCTGTTGCATAAACATAGCATATATGATATAATCCAGTTGCATATGCTGGATATTATTCATCATTCTTTCTGTATTTTGCAAATAGAGCATATGAATCACCTATTCTAGATGGGCAGAGGTGGCCTTGATGGCCACCAGCCCAAGTCTATGGAAATGAAAGAAACTGCCAGACATGCAACTTCAAATCCAGACAGATGTCAAGATGCTCCTAAATTAATTGCTTTGAAGGGTCACAAATGACTCTAGATGGTGCACCATTGGCTCAAAGTAAATGTTGTTGTTTTGAAAATTACAGACATATAATTACATTACAGATAAATGTATATTTTCCAGAAAATTAACATGCAACATTGAAGACAAAATACATTATTGTTTAATCATCTTAACAGTACTAATTTAATTTAATTAATTTGCAGAGAAGTTGTCAACTGTCATGGCAGACCAAAACAACGGGAGTGGGGATGAAATGTTGCCCCCAGGAAGAATTTATATTAATTCAGTTTGTGAAAAGCTACATTGCCGTATAGATCAAGATGGCTGGTGGTTAGAATGACATAGTGCAAGAATAGAAAGAGGACATATTCTGGAGTATCTATTTGTGCTTCACTGACGGTGAGAGAAATATGGGACTGATTTTTGCTGACTTTTCCAGATGGCTGCAGTTGTTGGGTAGATGCATAAAATAATAAAGCAGCCGACAAACCTGTTCATTTGCCTGTATTTGGGTGTGTTTAGTTGTTGCACAATGCATAATATCCAGCAATATTGAAAGTTGATACTTTCAAGGCACACAATGCATCAATTTAGAAGAGGGTCAAACCAAAGGGGCTGGGGATGAAATGTTGCCTGTAGGCTCCATTTTGGACAACCTGGGTAGAGAGAGAGATGTGTTATTTCGGTTTTAGAATGTAGCCTTATTGAGAAGGTAAAGCCCCTGTTGCACAAAAGGCATACGTATGGCGTTTAGAGGCGCATGTTGCACTCGCCAGCAAACTCACCACGAGTATCTACAATCCTGTCACATGACGCATGGTTACTGGTGTCGCCGACAGAACGGTCCACCCCCGCCGCATCATTTTGGAGGGCCAGCAGTGATTCACCGATTGTCGCCTCGTTTCTGTCATGGTTTGACCCCGGCCTGGCTCCGGTTTTGATTTTGTCCTCTCTTTGATCCACTGTCTGGCCCGATCAGCTGTTTTAATTTAGCCGTGTATTTATTGTCATTCCTGTTATGTTCCTGCCTTTTATTTATTTTCTTCTTGTTCTGCCTTTTTTCCACGGTAGTCACTGATTGTATTATTTGTTTGTTATGCTTTAGTCTTGTCTTTTCTGTGTAGTATACTTTTGTCTCTGGTTTAGTTTTCAGTTTATCATTTATTTTCTGTTCAGTCATTTTTGGCATTGTCTGTTATTCTGTAGTCTCGGGGTTTGTTTTCTATTTAGTGTATAGATTTTTTGCCATTTTGTTACAATTAGTTTTTATACTTTAGCCAAGGTCAGTTCCATCCTAGTTTAGTCTCAGCCTTTTATTTCCTGGCTGGTCTGTTCACTGTAACATTTATTGGTCTTTGGTCATTTCTTTCCATTGGCATTTTTTGTTGTTCTCTGTAGGTTTTCTCTCACAGTTTTCCTTTGTGTCTGTCTCACGGCACTGGTCTCTGTATTTTGTCTTTTCTCTTTTTCTTTCATTTTCAGGATTATATTCTCTCTTGGTTTTTGCCGTTCAGTCTTTTTGCACCTGAACCTTGCTGTTTCTTCTGTTTGCCACGCCCCCTTCCTGATTCATCTCACACACCTGTTCTCATTTTCCTCATTTCCGCGCATTTTTTAAGCCTTCTGTTTTCACTCAAGCCTTGCTAGTTCATTGATTTTCACAGTCCTTCTACCAGCCTTTTCATAGTTCTGCCTCGTCTTGCTGTGTACTGACCCTGTTCCATTTTTGAAGACCTCGCCTTGCTACTGCCCATGTACTTTGTCTGTTGCGTATAAGATCTGTGCTTGCCTTTTTGATGGCATTTCTGCCTGCCTGTTACCTGTACCTCCGCATCATTGATTGTCAAACTGTACGGAATCCCAGCCCGTTTTACAGAAGCCTTTCTACGTCAACACCACAGTCTGTGTGAGTTTTTGTATTTGGGTTCCACAACCTTCTGTGCCACATCACCTCAAGCCCTTGTAGGATTCTGCTTAAAGCGGCCCTGTTTCTGCTTAAAACTGACTTTAGAATGATTTAAGAGGTTTTACTTTGTCATCTCATGATTAATAATCACATTATTCCCTTTGATCGGTTTGGGTGTACAGAGTCAGACTCAGAGAGTCAGACTCAGATGTGCTGCTGTTGCGCTCTGATCACCCCCCTGTCTTTTATTATGAAATAATGCTGAATTTTTGTGGAAATTATTGTTGTACAAAAGCTTCAGATATCTGACTGGAGTGCAGTTTTAAGCAGAAACCAGGCCATAATCGGTGAATTGCTGCTGATGCTCCGAAATGACGCATGCAGAGTGAAGGCAGGTGGGACCATTAGGTCAGTGACACCGGCAATCGCCAGAATATAGCAAATGTCTTGGTCATATTCACTCATCGTGCAGTCTCCCCTTACACACCACTAACTCACCATGCACACGCCATCTATGTAACAGAGTGGAAAGCTGTTCAGACACTCCAAATCCATGATGGTGGAAGAAAACAGAGACAAAGTTGATAAAGCACTGGCCAGGAAGCGGCACTCCATTAAACACCACGGAACGCAATGCACACACCGCGGTTACATGCCACGCACATGCCAGCAATTGCCAGTATTAGCAGCAAGCGCAGGCATGTACGTGGCATGTACAGCATGGCAATGGTTGCCACTAACATGACATGAACATGCCTTCTGTGTGAGAGTAGCTTAATAGTAATAGGGGAGGTGATGGTCTAGTGGTTAAGTGTTAGGCTTGATACAAGAGGATCCTTGGTTCACATCCCATCCTAGGCAAGGTGCTTAATCCCCTAGTTGCTCCTGGTGTGTAGTGAGTACCTTGTATGGCAGCACCCTCACATCGATGTGAATGTGAGGCATTATTGTAAAGCACTTTGAGCATCTGATGCAGATGGAAAAGCGCTATATAAATGCAGTCCAATTCAGTCCATTTCTGTGCAGAAAGAGTTTGTCCCTGTGGCTGACAAGTATATCTGTTTCTAATCCACCATTAGCTCAGCATCCACTAATCATCCAGCAGGTGGCAGATAAGAGTATGGGATGTTTGATAGGCAAAAGAAATTAGCTTCTTTTGTTTGCTCTGGTTCATGTTCACTAGACATAAAATGGTTTGCCTTCAATAGATGTTCTTTCAGTTTGGTAACTTTGGTGTGTTATGAAGTGAACAAACTTGTTGTGAATGCCTTGGAAAAGTGCCCACCCACACCCTCCCCCACTCCCTCTTCAGTTTTCAAGAAGTCATCTCAGGTAGAATGAGCTTGTTATATATATGTGCATATATGTGAAAAATTAAAGAGAAGAAAAGATGATTTCCATTCTGAGGATTATTATTTTTTGTTTTAGCTGCGGCCGTTTCTACCCTGAGGCACACAGACACTGTGAGCTGTGAAGTGGAGAAATGACTAGTGTCACATTACATTTTTTAACACCAAAGACCTTGAACCAATAAATGTGAAATGTTAGACAGAAACAAAAAGAATGAACCAAAGTGGTCTAAGAATTCTGGAACATCATGAAGAAACGGATAAAAGTACTGAATATATTCATCTGTGTACTTGTTGTACTTTGTCTTCTATTCCTTTGCAACCTCGACCCAATGCTGTTCTCACTTCTATTGTTGTTGTTGTTGTTGTTCTTTTTTTTAAACCAGATTCAGCAGGCTGCAGAGCGCCCAGAGAGAAATTTTGTGGACACACGTCAGTTGAAGGTATCATCCAAGCAAATGCTTAAAAAAAAAACCTATGAAAACCTGTTCAGGAGAGTGATGACATGCCAATTTATAGTCAGATCAAAGTTAAACGTTTGTGCATTAGCTACATGACAGGAAGCAGGAATAATTACAAAAAAATCTGGATATGATTTATGATACTTCTCCTGACTGGTGTCCCAATCTTGCTGTAGGTGTGTGCGACATGCTTTGACCTCTCAGTCAGTCTCTTACGTGTGCTGGAGATGACTGTCACCTTGGTGCCAGAGATCTTTCTGGATTGGAGCCGCCCCTCTGCAGAGCTCCTCCTCAGGCGATTGGCTCAGGTTTGTTCCTGTGAAACTTTTTTTAGGACATTCTGATGGGTTTGTGATCAAAATAGCAGATTTTTGGTTTTTTGACTGCTTCCTCTTCAGATCCGCCCCGGATCATGGTTGGGACCCAAATTTGTCCTGATCAAAAGAGAGGGTTTCTGTCTGCATCAAATTGAATTGTATTTAGGGTTGACTCTATACCCACTTATTCACATTAAATGTCATAAAGTGGGGTTGGAGCCTATCCCAGCACTCACTGGGCAAGAGGAGGGGTACATGCCGGGCAGGCCGCCAATCTGTCGCAGGGCTGAGTGAGAGGAAGTTTTTACTTTTGATTAGTGGTGGGCACAGCTAACCAAAACGTTAGCTTTGATAACCATTAATCCAATAACTAAACCGATAAACTGCTAAAAAAATTATCTTTATTACAGATAACCGATAACTTTTAGTACTGATTCGGACGCGGCCACATCAGATTACACTGTCGGCTTCTGATAAACCAGTTTCACTGCTGGGGCTGCTGGGTAAATTCAAAGATCACAAACACAAAAAGAATGCACGAAAAATGAATGAATAAAAAAAATAAAATTCCAAACACTGTCATCATCTTTCAAAAGCAGTAAAACACAGTATTAGAAGTCAGTTTATCTCGGTATTAGATACATCATTATTTACGAACTAAAAGCTGCTGCTTTTTTCACACACTTTGAACCCTGCGGCTTAAACAACCGAAATGCGTCTGTTAATGCATTGTTTGGCAGAGTAAAAGACACGTAGCAAATATAAATTCTTACCTGTTAGTTTCAGCGGGATTCATTAAATTCTGAAGAAAATATTCCACATAAAGCATCCTGATTATCCAAAACGGTGTGTAAATGGTGAAGAAAAGTCCCTCACAGCTGTTCAGTGAGATCTCCTCTCTCCCACCGAGTCTTGTGATTAAATTATCCCGTACCACAAAGAAATAAAATAATGTTAAAATGTTAAAAATAAAATGTCCCTTTTGGTTGTGTCGAGTGGACGGTAACAGTGTAACGTCCAAAGTGAACCTGAACTACACTGCCCACAATGCTCCGTGCATCGACCGGCCAATGACGTCTTGCGGTTGATGATGATGTCATCAGCAAGCAACAGCCAGTCTGCCATAAACCATTGATCTACACATGACAGGAATTAAAATGTTTGATTTTAGGGTTTACAAACATTTTTGACTGTTAAACTTTGCTCACTTTACCAGCAAAAAAAAAGTTAGCGGACTGAAAGTTATCCGAACTAAATTTATCGGAAGATAACTGGTCCGATGATGGTTTGAAAACTTATCTGAAAAGCTAATCCGCTAACAATAACATTAGCTTTAATAATTATCAGTTATCGGATTAGCTGAACAGTGCCCACCACTGCTTTTGATTCAGTGATGGGAGAAATACCACAATAATAATAAATATAACTCAGTGCTAAAATACCATCGGCGTATGAGCATTGTGTTCAATAACGTTGCAAGACAATGACCCTAAACACTGCTCAAAATCTACTAAGGCATCCATGCAGAAGAATAAGTAAAATGTTCTGGAATGGCCATCTCAGTCCCCAGATGTGAATATTATTGAAAATCTGTGGTGTGATTTTAAGCATTTCCATGCTTGGAAACCAACAAACCTGACTGAACTGGAGATATTTTGTAAAGAGCAATGGTCCAAAATACCTTCAAACAGAATCCAGACTCTCATTGGAAGCTATAGGAAGCATTTAGAGGCTGTTATTTCTGCAAAAAGAGGATCTGCTAAATATTGATGTATTTTTTTTCTTTTGCGAACCTAAATTTATGCACCTGCCTAATTTTGTTTAAAGAATTCAAGGAAACATGCCAAAGTGATGAGAACGCAGAGGCTGAGCCTGTAGGCAGCAGCTCATCTGTACTGTAAGTGAACCACTATGTTTGACGAAGGGAGGAGAACAGGAGAGCCCATAACCCCGGCGAGCGAAGTGGATTAGAAGTCGGCAGGAATGAAGGTGGCTGCTGTTGCTAGTGCTAACTAGGTGCTAACAGCTAGCTGAGTACACAGTGTGTTTCACGAACAGGAGGTATTTTCTGCGATTTGAGCGCAAATAATGTCCTAATACACGTCACTACATGAAAATTCAGTAAGGTATAATTTCTATTATACATTCCAAATCCAAGGTAGAACTCTACTAGTGTATACTAAGGTACTCCTTAATATTAAAAAAAAACAAACAAACTGAGAGGAACAAAGAAGAAGGGACAGAGCCACCCAGGTGCCTGGTCTTGAGAAACAGGGAGGGTAGGTTGAAAAGCTTTTTTATCCCATGGGAACTCTCCCTACTCACCCAAGCGGCTTAAGAATATGGACAGCACATATATATGTGTCATTTACACAAACAGGGCAGTAAACAACATATACAAGAAATATAACTACATAATATTATAGGAGTTAGTACCTGAAACCTAAGTGTTCCTACAGAAAAAGAAAATATACATCTACCTAGTCGGTTATGGCTCACTGGCTAAGATATAAATCTGGTTATGTTATTATACACTCAACAAAAATATAAACGCAACACTTTTGGTTTTGCTCCCATTTTGTATGAGATGAACTCAAAGATCTAAAACTTTTTCCACATACACAATATCACCATTTCCCTCAAATATTGTTCACAAACCAGTCTAAATCTGTAATAGTGAGCACTTCTCCTTTGCTGAGATAATCCATCCCACCTCACAGGTGTGCCATACCAAGATGCTGATTAGACACCATGATTAGTGCACAGGTGTGCAACACATCTTCGCATAGAGTTGATCAGGTTGTCAATTGTGGCCTGTGGAATGTTGGTCCACTCCTCTTCAATGGCTATGCAAAGTTGCTGGATATTGGCAGGAACTGGTACACGCTGTCGTATACGCCGGTCCAGAGCATCCCAAACATGCTCAATGGATGACATGTCCGGTGAGTATGCCGGCCATGCAAGAACTGGGACATTTTCAGCTTCCAAGAATTGTGTACAGATCCTTGCAACATGGGGCCGTGCATTATCCTGCTGCAACATGAGGTGATGTTCTTGGATGTATGGCACAACAGTGGGCCTCAGGATCTCGTCACGGTATCTCTGCATTCAAAATGCCATCAATAAAATGCACCTGTGTTCTTCGTCCATAACAGACGCCTGCCCATACCATAACCCCAACGCCACCATGGGCCACTCGATCCACAACATTGACATCAGAAAACCGCTCACCCACACGACGCCACACATGCTGTCTGCCATGTGCCCTGGACAGTGTGAACTGGGATTCATCCGTGAAGAGAACACCTCTCCAACGTGCCAAACTCCAGCGAATGTGAGCATTTGCCCACTCAAGTCGGTTACGACGATGAACTGGAGTCAGGTCGAGACCCCGATGAGGACGACGAGCATGCAGATGAGCTTCCCTGAGACGGTTTCTGACAGTTTGTGCAGAAATTCTTTGGTTATGCAAACCGATTGTTTCAGCAGCTGTCCAAGTGGCTGGTCTCAGACGATCTTGGAGGTGAACATGCTGGATGTGGAGGTCCTGGGCTGGTGTGGTTACACGTGGTCTGCGGTTGTGAGGCTGGTTGGACGTACTGCCAAATTCTCTGAAACGCCTTTGGAGACGGCTTATGGTAGAGAAATGAACATTCAATACACGAGCAACAGCTCTGGTTGACATTCCTGCTGTCAGCATGCCAATTGCACGCTCCCTCAAATCTTGCAACATCTGTGGCATTGTGCTGTGTGATAAAACTGCACCTTTCAGAGTGGCCTTTTATTGTGGACAGTCTAAGGCACACCTGTGCACTAATCATGGTTTCTAATCGGCATCTTGATATGGCACACCTGTGAGGTGGGATGGATTATCTCAGCAAAGGAGAAGTGCTCACTATCACAGATTTAGACTGGTTTGTGAACAATATTTGAGGGAAATGGTGATATTGTGTATGTGGATAAAGTTTTAGATCTTTGAGTTCATCTTATACAAAATGGGAGCAAAACCAAAAGTGTTGCGTTTATATTTTTGTTGAGTGTAATAGATTTAACATCTTCTTATAATGGATCAGATGAGCTCCACTGTCTGCACACTGATGCAATGACTCGCACTCAAGACGAGCATTTGTGTAGAATGCGAGCACGCAAAAGAGCAATTTTATTGTGGGCAGTCTAAGGCACACCTGTGCACTAATCAGCATCTTGATATGGCACACCTGTGAGGTGGGATGGATTATCTCAGCAAAGAAGTGCTCACTATCACAGATTTAGACTGGTTTGTGAACAATATTTGAGGGAAATGGTGATATTGTGTATGTAGAAAAAGTTTTAGATCTTTGAGTTCATCTCATACAAAATGGGAGCAAAACCAAAAGTGTTGCATTTATATTTTTGTTGAGTGTAGAAACAAATGTTACGATATAATATAATATGTGTTAGGTTCCTATCTTAAGTTCACCCTGTTAGCTAAGTTATGGATAGTTAGTATAGAAAGACAAATTCCATACTCTACATGCTTTCTAATAGAAACCCTAAACTTATATACTATCTATTGATATGTATTAAAGAACTGTTTAAACTGAAGAACCATTAAAAATCTACATCATGTAAAAGATTTTAAATCCTGAAAGTTGGCTACCTATAGCCAGAAGAGCTACTGTAATTTAGCCTATGTGAAAATATGCCAGCAGATGATAAACGAGGAACGTGTGTGAGATGCAAGAAGGGAAATTACTGCTAATTGAATGCTGATAGGGTTTACTACTTCGAGTGCCTGCTAGCCCAGCGGGGCCAACATCAATCAATCAATCAATCAATTTTTTTATACAGCGCCAAATCACAACAAACAGTTGCCCCAAGGCGCTTTATATTGTAAGGCAAGGCCATACAATAATTATGTAAAACCCCAACGGTCAAAACGACCCCCTGTGAGCAAGCACTTGGCTACAGTGGGAAGGAAAAACTCCCTTTTAACAGGAAGAAACCTCCAGCAGAACCAGGCTCAGGGAGGGGCAGTCTTCTGCTGGGACTGGTTGGGGCTGAGGGAGAGAACCAGGAAAAAGACATGCTGTGGAGGGGAGCAGAGATCGATCACTAATGATTAAATGCAGAGTGGTGCATACAGAGCAAAAAGAGAAAGAAACAGTGCATCATGGGAACCCCCCAGCAGTCTACGTCTATAGCAGCATAACTAAGGGATGGTTCAGGGTCACCTGATCCAGCCCTAACTATAAGCTTTAGCAAAAAGGAAAGTTTTAAGCCTAATCTTAAAAGTAGAGAGGGTGTCTGTCTCCCTGATCTGAATTGGGAGCTGGTTCCACAGGAGAGGAGCCTGAAAGCTGAAGGCTCTGCCTCCCATTCTACTCTTACAAACCCTAGGAACTACAAGTAAGCCTGCAGTCTGAGAGCGAAGCGCTCTATTGGGGTGATATGGTACTACGAGGTCCCTAAGATAAGATGGGACCTGATTATTCAAAACTTATAAGTAAGAAGAAGAATTTTAAATTCTATTCTAGAATTAACAGGAAGCCAATGAAGAGAGGCCAATATGGGTGAGATATGCTCTCTCCTTCTAGTCCCTGTCAGTACTCTAGCTGCAGCATTTTGAATTAACTGAAGGCTTTTTAGGGAACTTTTAGGACAACCTGATAATAATGAATTACAATAGTCCAGCCTAGAGGAAATAAATGCATGAATTAGTTTTTCAGCATCACTCTGAGACAAGACCTTTCTGATTTTAGAGATATTGCGTAAATGCAAAAAAGCAGTCCTACATATTTGTTTAATATGCGCTTTGAATGACATATCCTGATCAAAAATGACTCCAAGATTTCTCACAGTATTACTAGAGGTCAGGGTAATGCCATCCAGAGTAAGGATCTGGTTAGACACCATGTTTCTAAGATTTGTGGGGCCAAGTACAATAACTTCAGTTTTATCTGAGTTTAAAAGCAGGAAATTAGAGGTCATCCATGTCTTTATGTCTGTAAGACAATCCTGCAGTTTAGCTAATTGGTGTGTGTCCTCTGGCTTCATGGATAGATAAAGCTGGGTATCATCTGCGTAACAATGAAAATTTAAGCAATACCGTCTAATAATACTGCCTAAGGGAAGCATGTGTAAAGTGAATAAAATTGGTCCTAGCACAGAACCTTGTGGAACTCCATAATTAACTTTAGTCTGTGAAGAAGATTCCCCATTTACATGAACAAATTGTAATCTATTAGACAAATATGATTCAAACCACCGCAGCGCAGTGCCTTTAATACCTATGGCATGCTCTAATCTCTGTAATAAAATTTTATGGTCAACAGTATCAAAAGCAGCACTGAGGTCTAACAGAACAAGCACAGAGATGAGTCCACTGTCCGAGGCCATAAGAAGATCATTTGTAACCTTCACTAATGCTGTTTCTGTACTATGATGAATTCTAAAACCTGACTGAAACTCTTCAAATAGACCATTCCTCTGCAGATGATCAGTTAACTGTTTTACAACTACCCTTTCAAGAATTTTTGAGAGAAAAGGAAGGTTGGAGATTGGCCTATAATTAGCTAAGATAGCTGGGTCAAGTGATGGCTTTTTAAGTAATGGTTTAATTACTGCCACCTTAAAAGCCTGTGGTACATAGCCAACTAACAAAGATAGATTGATCATATTTAAGATCGAAGCATTAAATAATGGTAGGGCTTCCTTGAGCAGCCTGGTAGGAATGGGGTCTAATAAACATGTTGATGGTTTGGATGAAGTAACTAATGAGAATAACTCAGACAGAACAATCGGAGAGAAAGAGTCTAACCAAATACCGGCATCACTGAAAGCAGCCAAAGATAACGATACGTCTTTGGGATGGTTATGAGTAATTTTTTCTCTAATAGTTAAAATTTTGTTAGCAAAGAAAGTCATGAAGTCATTACTAGTTAAAGTTAATGGAATACTCAGCTCAATAGAGCTCTGACTCTTGTCAGCCTGGCTACAGTGCTGAAAAGAAACCTGGGTTGTTCTTATTTTCTTCAATTAGTGATGAGTAGAAAGATGTCCTAGCTTTACGGAGGGCTTTTTTATAGAGCAACAGACTCTTTTTCCAGGCTAAGTGAAGATCTTCTAAATTAGTGAGATGCCATTTCCTCTCCAACTTACGGGTTATCTGCTTTAAGCTACGAGTTTGTGAGTTATACCACGGAGTCAGACACTTCTGATTTAAAGCTCTCTTTTTCAGAGGAGCTACAGCATCCAAAGTTGTCTTCAATGAGGATGTAAAACTATTGACGAGATACTCTATCTCCCTTACAGAGTTTAGGTAGCTACTCTGCACTGTGTTGGTATATGGCATTAGAGAACATAAAGAAGGAATCATATCCTTAAACCTAGTTACAGCGCTTTCTGAAAGACTTCTAGTGTAATGAAACTTATTCCCCACTGCTGGGTAGTCCATCAGAGTAAATGTAAATGTTATTAAGAAATGATCAGACAGAAGGAGTTTTCAGGGAATACTGTTAAGTCTTCTATTTCCATACCATAAGTCAGAACAAGATCTAAGATATGATTAAAGTGGTGGGTGGACTCATTTACTTTTTGAGCAAAGCCAATAGAGTCTAATAATAGATTAAATGCAGTGTTGAGGCTGTCATTCTCAGCATCTGTGTGGATGTTAAAATCGCCCACTATAATTATCTTATCTGAGCTAAGCACTAAGTCAGACAAAAGGTCTGAAAATTCACAGAGAAACTCACAGTAACGACCAGGTGGACGATAGATAATAACAAATAAAACTGGTTTTTGGGACTTCCAATTTGGATGGACAAGACTAAGAGACAAGCTTTCAAATGAATTAAAGCTCTGTCTGGGTTTTGGATTAATTAATAAGATGGAATGGAAGATTGCTGCTAATCCTCCACCCCGGCCCGTGCTACGAGCATTCTGACAGTTAGTGTGACTCGGGGGTGTTGACTCATTTAAACTAACATATTCATCCTGCTGTAACCAGGTTTCTGTTAGGCAGAATAAATCAATATGTTGATCAATTATTATATCATTTACCAACAGGGACTTAGAAGAGAGAGACCTAATGTTTAATAGACCACATTTAACTGTTTTAGTCTGTGGTGCAGTTGAAGGTGCTATATTATTTTTTCTTTTTGAATTTTTATGCTTAAATAGATTTTTGCTGGTTATTGGTAGTCTGGGAGCAGGCACCGTCTCTACGGGGATGGGGTAATGAGGGGATGGCAGGGGGAGAGAAGCTGCAGAGAGGTGTGTAAGACTACAACTCTGCTTCCTGGTCCCAACCCTGGATAGTCACGGTTTGGAGGATTTAAGAAAATTGGCCAGATTTCTAGAAATGAGAGCTGCTCCATCCAAAGTGGGATGGATGCCGTCTCTCCTAACAAGACCAGGTTTTCCCCAGAAGCTTTGCCAATTATCTATGAAGCCCACCTCATTTTTTGGACACCACTCAGACAGCCAGCAATTCAAGGAGAACATGCGGCTAAACATGTCACTCCCGGTCCGATTGGGGAGGGGTCCAGAGAAAACTACAGAGTCCGACATTGTTTTTGCAAAGTTACACACCGATTTAATGTTAATTTTAGTGACCTCCGATTGGCGTAACCGGGTGTCATTACTGCCGACGTGAATTACAATCTTACCAAATTTACGCTTAGCCTTAGCCAGCAGTTTCAAATTTCCTTCAATGTCGCCTGCTCTGGCCCCCGGAAGACAATTGACTATGGTTGCTGGTGTCGCTAACTTCACATTTCTCAAAACAGAGTCGCCAATAACCAGAGTTGATCCTCGGCGGGTGTGTCGTCGAGTGGGGAAAAACGGTTAGAGATGTGAACGGGTTGGCGGTGTACACGGGGCTTCTGTTTAGGGCTACGCTTCCTCCTCACAGTCACCCAGTCCGCCTGCTTTCCCGGCTGCTCGGGATCTGCCAGGGGGGGAACTAACGGCGGCTAAGCTACCTTGGTCCGCACCGACTACAGGGGCCTTGCTAGCTGTAGAATTTTCCACGGTGCGGAGCCGAGTCTCCAATTCGCCCAGCCTGGCCTCCAAAGCTACGAATAAGCTACACTTATTACAAGTACCATTACTGCTAAAGGAGGCCGAGGAATAACTAAACATTTCACACCCAGAGCAGAAAAGTGTGGGAGAGACAGGAGAAGCCGCCATGCTAAATCGGCTAAGAGCTAGTAGCTACGCTAAGCTAGCGGATTCCTAAAAACACGCAAAGTGAATAATGTGTAAATAATTTAGAGGTGATTCAGCAGAAGGAGTGCTTTAGTTAAGGCATGTAAAGATTACACTGGGAAACAAATCGTAATCTAGATAACTAGACCAATCTAACTGCGCAGATTAAACAGCTAACAGATACAGAAAAACACCGCTGTGCTCCGGAACAGGAAGTGATACAATACCGCAGTGAGAGCCAACCATCAGTAGAGGCAAGCAAGAGAGGGTTATGGTGGCACCCATAACAATGGGACTGCTAGGAATGCTGTGGACCAGACCAGAGAAGGTGGAAGCTCTGCTGGAGCTGTAAATGAAGTACAGGGAGCCCTACATCACAGTAGAGAGATCCACAAGAATGGGGATGCACTGTGTGGTGAGTGCAAAAAGACTGTGGGGGCTGAGGGCATGCAGTGTGAGGCCTGTCACTCATGGCCTCACCTAAAACCATGTTGTAACATTGACAGTGTGAAGTACGGGGCTCTGGAGGAAAATGACTTGTTGAATGTTACCAGATGGTTCTGCAAGACCTGCGATGTTAAAGTCATCCAGTTTGCAACTGAACTGGCTGATATCAAGGAGATGCTCAGTGGCCTCGAAAATAACAGAAATGTCAAGAAACTGGTTGAAGTTTGTGAATACCTGAATTAGCAAGCTGAGGTGGAGGAGGAAAATGAATTTAATTGTTCATGGCTCACTACACGAACAAAATTCCAAGAGGTCTGAATGTGTAATCTGAAATCTAAGGTTTTATGCTTTTAAGCCATTTTATCTTTTTTTTTTTTAAGAAATTCAAGTTTAAATCTAGGATGTTTATTTGCAAATTTGAGGGACATTTTGCTCTGGATTTGTTTGAGGCCTTGCACAGCTCTTGGACTGGATGAGGCCTGGAATCAACCTGCATTGCATGGCCTAGTGCTAGCAGCTATCCTCCACCTGTCCTGCAGCAGCTGATTCCACCTGTCCAGCAGCTAGCAGCTAGTTTTCATCTGTCTTGCAGCAGCTAGCCTCCACCTGTCTTGCAAAGGCAAGCTTTCACCTTTTCTGCTACAGCTAACGGCGAGCTTCTACTTGTCCTGCAACAGCTAGTAGCTGGCCTCCACCTGCTCTGCAATAGCTAGCCGCTACCCTTTTCCTGCTCTGTAGCAGCTGGCAGCTGGCCTCCCCCTGTCCTGCTGCAGCTAATAGTTGGCCTCCACCTGTCCTGCAACAGCTAGTAGCTGGCCTCCACCTGTCCTGCAGCGGCTAGCATCTGGTTTTCGTCTGTTTTCCTTTTATTGTCTGGTAATTTTGAACTCAACCCTGGCCCTGGTATCAATAGTCTGAGTACTCCAACTGATTTTTAAATCCAGATCAGGACTTGGTGTTGTACAACACCAAGTAATCTCATTTTTATAATAATATAGTAATATATTTTATATAACTTCACAGTGGTGCCAGGCAAACAGAATGAATGCAGCAAATTAATGTACTACATAGGACCGATGCACACGTCATATTGAATTGAGGCCTCACAATAGGCCATTGTTCAGCGAGTCCAGTGCAGGAACACAGGAAAATTGTATAAACAATTACACAAACTATACTAAGAATAATTTTGTATGTATGGTGAATAGAGAGCTGAGCACAGGGGCAAAGCTCTAGCAAAGCAATAGGGGATTAAAGACCTTATATGGAGGGCCCTTGGGCAAGACGGCCCTTATATATAGAGTTCTCCCTGATATGGAGAACTGTATTTCCCAGAGATTTTATGACTTGTTTTGTGATTTACAGTATTTCTTGTGCAACATGTAAAGGATTCCACGAGACAAAAGGGCCAAATTTTCCAAGCTGCTTAGATCTAGTACTGTCTTCGAGCAAACTAAATGTTCAGGATATGAAAGTTTGTTGTCCAAACAGAAAAGCTGATCACAGTGTGTTGCTGTGGAATTTCATTGTCAATGTCGGTAGAGAATGTAGCAATGACCTATTCAGGTGCGATTATAATAAGGCAGATTTTGGTAAACAATGTAGAATGCTAAGAAATACTGATTGGTCAACTATCATAAATGCTACTGTTGTGAACATAGCGTGGAATTATTTCCATGAGCAATTGAGTATCACTGTCAAGGAATGTGTTCCATAAGTGAAGATTACAAGTGGTGGAAAAATAAACCCACACTGGCTAAATATGCCTGTCAGGCGGTTTTGAAAAACAAGTATTTTGCTTGGAAGAAGTACCACGGGAGTAGATCTTATGCAACGTATGGAGAATGTCAAGAAAAGGGATGCTGCAAACAAAGCTGTGCGTAATGCCAAAAGAGAATTTAAAAAAAAAACTGTTTGCAAGAGTGAAGAGAAATCCAAAAGCCTATCTGTATGTTAATAGCAAGACTAAGGGCAAACAATCAATCACAAAACTGAAATCACAGGGAGGACGGGAGTTAGAGAAAGATGGTGAGATTGCTGCAGAATTAAATAGTTTCTTTCATACAATATTTGTGCAAGAGGATGATAAATGCCTAATTTGGTTCAGTGATTTTATGCGCTGCATCTATGGTGAGGCTGTTGCAGAGCCTTTTGGTCTTTGTTACAATCTGGATGAGTCAATGTTGGACAATGTATTCTTCTCACCAGGTGATGTAAGAAAATGTTACTTTTCATGAACACAAGGCAATGGGATCAGATGATATTCGTCCTTGTGTTTTTAAGGAGGCAGCAGATGTATTGCATTTTCCATTATTCTGTATCTTGAGACAGTCCCTTGATCAGTGTAAGTTACCTGGTATATGGAAGTGTGCAAATGTAACACCAATCTTCAAGATAGGTGATAGAAGTGTAACAGGTAACTACAGACTAGTTAGTTTAACCTCACAGGTATGTAAGCTCTGTGAAAAAAATAGTCAGAGACAGGATTGTATCTTTACTTGACAGTAAGCTATATCGTGAGCAACATGGTATCAGAAAGGGCAGATCATGTCTCACAAATTTGTTAATCACTCTAGAAGAATGGACTAAGTTATTTGATGAAGGGAGACCCTTTGATGTGTTGTATTTAGATTTTAGAAAGGCCTTTGATTCTGTCCCACATACAAGATTGATGTACAAGTTGACAAAATATGGTGTGGTTGGTAATTTGTTAAACTGGATCGAGGATTTCCTTGCAGACAGGAGGCAGAGAGTATGTGTAAATGGTTCAAAATCTAGTTGGATGAATGTATCAAGTGGAGTTCCCCAAGGTTCTTTTATAAGCCCGTTACTTTTTTTAGTCTTCATAAATTATTTACCTGGGGTATTACAAACAAAATGTAAAATATTTGCCAGTGATACAAAGGTTTATCACCCAGTTTTGTCTTTGGTTGATTCAGAAATGTTATAAGGAGATATTGATAAGCTAGTCGAATGGACACAGGAATGGCTTTTGTGTTTTATTGATTCCAAGTGTAAGGTGTTGCATGTGGGTAAGAAAAACCCTAAAAATAGATATTTTATGAATGAGGTGCCCCTCCAGGTGGTAACTGAAGAAATAGACCTTGGTGTCTTAATTACAGACAGTCTGTCATTTTCTAAGTATATAGCAAATGCTGCAGCAAAGGCAAACCGAATGCTGGGAATGATTGAGCGTTGCTTCACTTATATCGACAAAACCTCATTTTTAGTACTGTGCAAATGTTTTGTTAGACCTCATCTTGAGTATTGTGCCCAGGTCTGGTCTCGTCACCTGGAGAGGGATAAGCGGGTCCTGGAAAAGGTACAGAGACGGGCAACCAAATTAGTTCCTGAATTATAGCATATGCCATATGAGGGCAGACTTAGAGAATTAGGTATTACTAGCTTAGAAAATAGAAGAATTAGAGGAGATCTATTAGAAATGTATAAAATTATGCATGGTTTTGAATCGCTAGACTTTAGAATTTTCTTTACCTTAAGACATTATGCAGGTTTGAGGGGTCACACTTATAGTGTTGAAGAAAACAGAACTAGACTTAATATTAGGAAATTCTTTTTAGTCACAGAACAGTTTATGGAACAGTCTTCCAGAACACGTAGTACAGTCTCCATCTGTTAATATATTCAAAAAAACTTTATGATGAATATTATAATTCCGTCCACTTAAATTTGTTGGCCATCCAGTTGAATTTGTAAGATTTTAGTATTATCTCATATGAGTTTCTCTTGTAGTATTATATCAAAATATACTTTTTACAGAATAAAATGAATGATGAATTGTGAATTATTAATTATTGCACAGTTTCTGTAAATCCCAGAAACTTCAGTTCACTTCTCAAATATCACTGTGTTTCTTTGCTACATTATATGATGTATTTAACTGAAATTGCTGATCCAAACAACCAATGATTTATAAAGGAAAATCATCAAAATTATCAGGGGTGCCCAAACCTTTACATACAAGTGTGTGTGTGTGTGTGTGTGTGTGTGTGTGTGTGTGTGTGTGTGTGTGTGTGTGTGTGTGTGTGTGTGTGTACGTGTGTGTACGTACGTACGTACGTACGTATATCAGTGGCGGATGCTGGCCTTTCAAGGAGGGGAAGCTCAATTTCGGCCTACATCATAAAATGTGTCAGTTTATTTATATGTAAATTCTACCCTCCATTCCTTTTCAAGAAAATGATCTGTGACCCTGTCGTACCAACAAGGCGTCTTTTCCAGGGACTTGACTAGTGTCCTCTCAATGGCCAGCAGAGCTAGGCTGCTTAAACGGCCTTGGCCCATGGTGTTGCGGGTGTAAGACTTGAGCCGCTTTAAACAGGAGAAGCTGCTCTCTACACCTGCAGATGTAGCTCCAATCGTTGCCACTAATGACAATAGTTTGTACACCTGAGGCATTGCACTGTCCAACTCCATGTCTTTCAGAAACAGCAAGAAATCACATAGCTTTCCCCTGTTGCCCTGCAAGTCCTGGTTTGAATATAGGACTTGAAGTTCAGACCTCAGTCTCCCTGAATCAATGAACTGGCCAAAACTTTTCAGGACACTCTGAAATGCCTCCTCTGGAAACACTTGTCTCATCTCATCAAATTTCCCTGGATTGACCAATTCCAAGAAGCGCAGACTTTCCAAATTTGCAAAACGCCAAGGTAGCTGCTCTGTGAGATTGTCTAGGATGGCCATGTACAGATTTCTGTAGCGCCCCTTGGGATCCTGTAGTTGTGACAGACGGCGTTTTCTCATGGGCTCAGTTTGCGGGTCTGATGTGAGATCTGCTGCTTTGGCATAAACAGCTTGGAAAGCCCCCTCTGACCTCTTCTCTTTGACAAAAGCAAGAAGAGACTCAGTTCTTTTCTTGCAGTACAGAACATCCATAACTCGGGGTTCCGGTGACGTCATTGTTCCGAATGGCAGCCTAAGTTAAGAGCTCCCTCTGAAAACATAATAAATACTCCGCAAATAGCTCAATTTGAAGCATTTCTACCATAAATAAAACAAGCTTAAGTCGGAGTAACGATGGGGAAAAAGGACACAAAACAGAAGTCATTAAACGAAGGATGAGAAAATGAAGAAAGCCTGGCGACGCAACATGCAGATGGGGCTGAAGCTAATGCTAGCACGGTCCGGGAGGCAAGTTTAGCTACGGTGCTACAAGAAATACGGGACTTTCGGGCAGAAACAAAACCAACAACTGAATGATATCAGGTCAGAGCTGACTACAACAAATAATAAAATACTTGAAGCAGAAGCTAGAATTAGCAAGGCTGAAGATCGGGTTCAGAATATAGAGCAAGTGTTGTGTAAAATGATCAAAGTTATGAACCAATAAGAAAGTAAGCTACTGGACCAGGAAGCAAGATCGCGACGGGAGAATTTGAGGATTTATAATGTTCTGGAAGGTGCAGAGGGAACGTCAATGATTACTTTTATTGAGAAACTTCTTCATGACTCTCTGGGCATTCCCCAAGGCACAAACCTCGACATTGAGAGAGCACATCGAGCCCTAGCTTGGAACATGTTTGGAAATTTACAGGATAAACCAAGATCGATAGTGATTAAATTCTCACGCTATACAACTAAAGAGGAAGTTCTGCGCAAAGCATGGGCTTTGAAAAAGGTCTTTCTGGATGGGAGACAAATATACTTTGATCAAGATTACCCCGCGGCTATATTAAAAAAAATGCAAAGACTACGCTGAAGCTAAACGAGTGTTGAAACAACAGAATATCAGGTTTCAGACGCCATACCCTGCCAAACTGCATGTATTCTATGAAGATGGGACCCGGCTTTATGAAACAACAAAGGAAGCAACTACAGACATGAACACCAGAGGGCTGTCAGTCACCCTGATAACCCCCAAAGAGAGCCTGGCGGAGCAGCTCTCCAAATCAGCATGGAAAGCGGTGGGGACGGGCAGATGAACGGGAGAAAGGCATCAGAGAAAAACTTCAGGTCTACAGATGGCAAAGCCCCCCTAACCCAGAAGAGGCGTGAGATTAACGTGCACAATTTTTAGGAAGGATAAGAAAAACATTTTATTGTGTCCTAATTCCAAATTTATGAGTAAAGACAATTAAGAGGGAGAAATTGTTTGTCGGATAGAGAACCAAGCCATAGGGGCCCTCCACTCATTCCAGAGAGAGGCTTTCCCCTACATTTTGACACTTTTCCACCATGTTACAGGGTCCTTGGTTACAAGAGACCCTAACCTTGAATCACTCTGTTTTTGTTTTTGTTGTTAAGTTCTGTTATATTGTTCAGTCTGGGTGTTGACCTAAGTTACTTTTTACCACTGCTGTTAGATTTGAGTAAGACAAATATTTTATATGGCTAACATTAAGGTAAAAGTTATTTCTTTTAATGTAAACGGTTTAACAAATCCAATCAAGCGTAGTAGAATACTGACTAAAATGAAAAAAGAAAGAGCTCATATCGCGTATCTTCAAGAGACCCATTTAAACAAAAGTGAACATGAGAAGTTAAGACGAATGGGGTTCACAGAACTTTTTTTCTCCTCATATAAATCAGGACGTAGAAGAGGAGTTGCTATCCTCATTTCAAATAGACTTAACTTTGAGAAAACAGAAGTGATAAAGGACAAGGATGGAAGATACATATTGGTACGGGGGAGTATAGATGGGAATTTAGTTAGTCTGATGAATATATATGTACCCCCAGGAAGTGATTTTAGTTTTTTCCAGAAAATTATTAATTTAATGGTTACTGAAACCAGAGGTTTATTAATAAGTGGAGGAGATTTAAATATACGTTTAAAACCAGAATTAGATAGTTCAAAATTGAAGAATTTGGACTCTAATACTCTACATAAAAAAGTTAATATGCTTTTTAATGAGGTTGGGTTGATTGATATATGGAGAAATTTATTCCCTACAAGAAGAGACTATACCCATTACTCTCCACCCCACTACCTCTAAACAAGGATAAGATTCAGACATGTGAAATTGGGACAATAGATGTAAGTGACCATGCCCCTATATATTTGTTGGTCTAAATCTGCATCCCAAAATAACCACTTGGAAATTAAATTCAAGTCTACTAAAAGATGATAACATTAAGGAACAAATAAAAAAGGACCTCCAAGAGTTCTTAGAGATTAACGACAATGGGGAGGTATCTCCTCCTATACTGTGGGACACAATGAAGGCTGTGCTTAGAGGTAAGGTTATAGCAATAGCGTCTTATAAAAAGAAAAAAACGTATCCAAAAAAATGGAGGATTTACAAAACAGGTTGAAGCAACTGGAAAATGAACATAAATTTAAATACTCACAAAAATATTTGGAAGAAATTAAAAAAATTAGGGAATAGGTTAATGAATTGGAAACACAAGAAATAAAGAGAAAATTAATGTTTTTGAAACAAACGTATTATGAAAGTGGGCCAAAATCTATGAAAATCTTAGCATGGAAACTTAAAAAGAAAATAGCTGAAAATACAATAACTAAAATTAGACACCCTCAAATGGGACAGATAAAAAATAAGTTACAGGAAATTCACGATGCCTTTTGAGGAGTTCTATAAGAAATTATACTCTAAAGTCCCAGGAGGAAATGAAAATGAAATTGACATTTTTCTTGATTCACTGAATTTACCAGCTCTAAGCGCGGCCCAGAGCGAAAAGATGATAGCAGAAATCACTGAAACTGAACTTAAAAAAGCTATTAGCAGACTAAAAATAAATAAATCACCAGGTTCAGATGGATATACGGCGGAATGGTACAAAGAATTTAAAAGTGAACTGATTCCTATAATGCTAGTTACGTTTAATTGGGTTCCTAAAAAAGCACAAACCTCACCTAGTTGGAAAGAAGCAATAATATCTGCTATACCAAAAGAGGGTAAAGATAAAACTGACTGTGGTTCATTTAGACCTATATCTGTTTTGAATTTAGACTATAAGCTCTTCACCTGTATTATGGGCCAGACGCTTGGAAGAATTTTTACCCATGTTAATACATAATGACCAAACAGGCTTTATTAGGCAATGTCAGACCCAAGATAATATTCGCAGAACTCTTCACATTATAAATCATATACAAAAAATAAAACTAATGCAGTACTTATGAGCGTGGATGCTGAAAAGGCATTCGACTCCGTTAACTGGTATTTTCTTTACAAAACATTAATTAAATTTGGCTTCCATGATGTAATCATTGGGACTATAAAAGCAATATACCACAAACCTACTGTGAGAATAAAGGTTAATGGAAGCCTATCAAATAGATTTATATTACAACGCGGAACGAGACAGGGCTGTGCATGGTCCCCTTTATTGTTCTCCCTATATCTGGGACTGCTAGCGCAGTCTATAAGACAAAATGGGGATATCAAGGGAATTATTATTAAAGGCCGAGAACATAAACTAACCTGTTATGCAGATGATATATTGATATATTTAGATCAGCCAACAGACTCTTTATCAAAATTGATGCAGTTATTTGAACAGTATGGTAGACTTTCAGGATATAAGGTCAACATGACTAAAACTCAAGTACTAACATATAATTACAACCCTCCAAATGAAGTATTAATCAAGTATCCAATGATATGGCAAGCCAAATCACTCAAATATTTAGGTATTGACATAACGAAAGACTACACAAAACTCTTTGACTATAATTATATACCCTTAAGTAAAAGAATAATTGAGGATATAAATAGATGGAAATTAATACCTTACTTTAAGTTCTAGAATTGACTCCATAAAAATGAATATCTTGCCTAGACTTCTCTATTTATTCCAGACATTACCAATAGAGATTGAACAAAGCAAATTTATAGAATGGGATAAAGCGATATCAAGGTTTATATGGCAAGGCAAAAAACCTAGAGTGTGTTTTAAAACTTTACAATTGGCCAAGGAAAAGGGGGGGGTGGGGCCTACCATCTCTGAGGGAATATTATCAGGCAGCTCAGATTAAAGCAGTGATAAACTGGTGTGACAAATCATATACAGCACAGTGGAAGGACATTGAAGAAAGTATATTTCCTTTTCCAATACAATCTGTTTTGGCTGATAATAATATTCAAAAATATATAGATGAGGCTAATAACCCATGGGTAGAATGTACTCTTAAGGTTTGGAAAACTGCAGTGATGGAATTTAAATTGGACAAAGACATTGTGTGTTTTAAGTGGTACGCCTATGATTCTGACTTTCATCCAAACAAAAATGATTCACGTTTTAAGACATGGACATCAAAAGGACTAACAGTAATATTCAAATTCTTTAAGAGTGATATTTTTGTTAAATTTGAAACACTACAAAAAGAGCATTCTCTGGAAAAGCAAGATTTCTATCGATACTTACAGTTAAGACACTATGTGGATACTAAAGTTAAGAATAAACCTATAACTAATGTGAATTTTGTGGAACTGCTCAAGAAAGCATATAATAGTAATATTGGTAAGGGGATTATCTCACAGTTATACACATGTTTAGTAAATGCTAAAACACATTCTACATTGTATGTGAAAGCTTTATGGGAGAAAGAGGGAGGTATATATAACAGAGGAGGAATGGGCATCGATCTGGAAAGCACAATGGAAATGTACAAATTCACTAAGATGGAAATAGTTTGGATGGAAGGTATTGATAAGGTGTGTTATTACTCCATGTCAGAAAACGCATTATGATGGGACCCCTCCGGACTGTTGGAGAAAATGTGGAAACCAGCGTGCATACCATTTTCACATTATGTGGGATTATCCTCTCAAACAATATTGGATGGACGTACATGTAGCCCTACGAGACATCTTGAATTATCCCCTTCCATTTGATTTCAAAACGGTTTACTTTGGATGTCTACCACATTTACAAGACTGGAAAAAAAATGGACAAACGCTTGTTTATTATTTTATTAGTGGCTGGTAACAAGGCAGTGACTAAAAACTGGCTGTCGCAGAAGAAACCAACTTTGTCAACCTGGATGGATGTGACACTGGACATTTACAGACTGGAAAGACTAACAGCTGTAGTAAACCAAAAACTGGATTTGTTTGTTTCTTGTTGGGAAAAATGGGTTCAGTATATAACCATTCAGAGGCCCAACATAGGGCTTTAATATATGACATGTAGATAACAGCTATTTTGTTTAATGGTCACCCCCGACAGTTCTGTTTTATTTTAATTTTAATTTATATTATTGTTTTTTTTTGTTTTGCTCTCCACTGATGTGAAAGTTTAAAATATGTATTCACATGCTTGTAACCTCACATATTGTGTGTGTTTGTAATGCATCATCAGTGATGTTATGTTAAAAAGCAAGAAATAAAGAATTAAAAAAGAACATCCATAACTCTCTGCTGGACAATGTCAAACACCACATCAGTCTCAGAGAAGATTTGTTCATATGTGTACAACATGAACACAAACTCAAAATGCTCCAGTTTCATCAGAAGGCCTTTGACACAGTCTAATGTGTCATCATCCATGGACTTATCTACAATGATCATCTCAGAAGTTTGCAGGAGGGCATCATAATTGTTTGCCACAGTGCTCACTATCCGTGATGTGAAATTCCATCGAGTCGGAGCATTTCTGGGCAACCTTGAGCAGCCTGCAGACTCAAGAAAAGACATCCTCTTTGTGGATTTTGAGAAAAATGTGGCAAACCCAGAGAGTGATGCAAAAAATATTCTGCACTCAGATAAGCATTTAGCCCCCTGAGACAGAACCAGATTCAGTCTGTGTGCATAGCAATGCACAAACATTGCACTGGGGGTTATTGCTTTAACTTTGGCCTGCAAACCATTGAGAGCTGAAGCCATGACAGCAGCCCCATCATAGGTTTGAGCCACAAGTTTCTCCCTGAAATTGTAGCCCTGCATGTTCTCATTCAAGACTTCAAAAACAGACTGAGCATCTCTTCCCCCAGAAACATCAAAAAAATCCAATAAAGCGCTCCTGAATTTTACCTGCCCTATCCACATAGCAAAAAATGACAGAGTTGAGCATGGCAAGCTATATCAGTTGTTTCATCCACCTGCCATGCAAAAAAGGGAGCAGCCTGGATTTCATCCTTGATCTCATCAGAAACAGTGGCTGAAAGAGCAGAGATCAAGTCATTTTGGATCACATGGGACATACCAGAAAACACAGCTGATGACTAGAATTGTGTGGCCAGGACAGTCATATTTAGCTAATTTTTCATTAAACTCCCTGTAATTCCCCTTGTTGGATGATTCAACACTCTCATCATCCCCCCTAAATGACAGCTCCTGACGGCCAACAAGGAAGTGACATCAATAAGGCGGTTTAGGAAATCTCTGTTTTGTTTAACTGCTTCATTATGTTCTGCCACTTGAATGCGAGCGCCTTCATTGATTGCATGCTCAACCCTGACTCTGCCCAGGCAACTTAACCTTGCACATGCACTCACATGTTCATTGCTTTTTTCATGCCTTTTGTATGCCCTGTCAAAGTAGGACAGATCCCCAAAACCCACTTTTGACCAGACAACACATCCCTGAGATGGTTTCATCAAGAGGCATGGCCAACAGTACATTTTATTTGTTACAGCACTTCCAGTCAGCCAGCTCACTTTGTCATACCAGGACAGCTGAAAAGACCTGTTACTTTTCCCCACCTTTTGCACCAAATTAATCTGAGGAGTTGATCTGCCCTGCTGTTTAACTCTAAATTTTTCTTCGTAAGGAAGACTATTAAATGGCTTCGCCAAAATCCCGTCCACAGCATTCAAATTGTCTGCCATTATGTGCAGCTTGCTACCTAGCTAGCTCGCTAGCTAGGACTGGCACGAGGCTAGTGTGAAGTGTGTCCGCCTGTGAGTGCTTTGTGACGGTGGAGGGGCTCAGCAGCACCCGCTGCTCGGTAGGGACAGAAACTGCGATAGAAGTCAGAAAGAGTGATAGAAGTCAGTCTCCAAACACAAGCAACTACAAAAAACCCCCACCAGAAATAGAAGCTCGATTTGTCGCTAGTCGTTTTTAACAAAGAAAATGCCTATAAGAGGATTAGGAAAGTCTCCAGTTCAACTCAGAACAGAATGAAAATTAAAAAATGCTCCCATGGATGTTTACACCAAAATATCGCTGATTCGGTCATTTCGCTGTCAATCAAAAAGGGATTCAGCCTCAGACAGATCATCCAATCATCATGCAGAAGCTGAGCATCTGGGCCAGCCGAGGCCAGCCCACTGCCCCATAGACCCCCAGAGACACTGAGCGTCCGATGGACGGGACAAAGCCCAGCCTTTATCCAATGACTCGTCTCGTTTCGCTTCACTCTTTGCTTCGCTATTGAACTCTGTGGACGCTCAGCGTCCACACTGTTTAAAGCACTGTGAAACTGCGGGAAGGAGTGAGAGGAAAGCCGCGTCGTTACCAGTGATAAGAAGCTGATTCTGAAGAAAAGTTGAGCGCGTTGTATCGCATATTTAGTCAATGGCATGTACACACAACAGTATATATTTGATCACTTATTTTTTGACATTTTAGGGGAAGCTGAGCTTCCCTTGCAGTCTTAGAGCAATCGCCTCTGACGTGTGTGTGTGTGTGTGTGTGTATATATATATATATATATATATATATATATATATATATATATATATATATATATATATATATATATATATATATATATACAGTGAGGAAAATAAGTATTTGAACACCCTGCAATTTTGCAAGTTCTCCCACTGAGAAATCATGGAGGGGTCTGAAATTTGCATCTTAGGTGCATGTCCACTGTAAGAGAAAAAAAAAAAAAGATCCGGAAATCACAATGTATGATTTTTTTTTAATAATTTATTTGTATGTTACTGCTGCAAATAAGTATTTCAACACCTGTGAAAATCAATGTTAATATTTGGTACAGTAGCCTTTGTTTGCAATTACAGAGGTCAAATGTTTGCTGAAGTTTTTTACCAGGTTTGCACAATGATCTTCTCCAAATCTTTCAGGTTTGGAGTTTCAGCTTCCTCCAAAGATTTTCTATTGAGTTCAGGTCCTGGAGACTGACCAGGCCACTCTAGGACCTTGAAATGCTTCTTATGGAGCCCCTCCTTAGTTGCCCTGGCTATGTGTTTGGAGTCATTGTCATGCTGGAAGACCCAGCCATGACCCATCTTCAGTGCGCTTACTGACGGAAGGAGGTTGTTTGCCAAAATCTCGCAATACATGACCCCATCCATCCTCCCTTCAATATGGTGCAGTCGTCCTGTCCCCTTTGCAGAAGAGCACCCCCAGAGTATGATGTTTCCACCCCCATGCTTCACGGTTGGGATGGTTTTCTTGGGGTTGTTCTCATCCTCTAAACATGGTAAGTGGAGTTGATTCCAAAAAGCTCTATTCTGGTCTCATCTGACCACATGACCTTCTCCCATGCCTCCTCTGGATCATCCAGCTGGTCATTGGTGAACTTTAAACGGGCCTGGACATGTGCTGGCTTGAGCAGGAGGACCTTGCTGCCCTGCAGGATTTTAAACCATGACAGCATCATGTGTTACTAATGTAATCTTTGTGACTGTGGTCCCAGCTCTCTTCAGGTCATTGACCAGGTCCTCCTTGTGTAGTTCTGAGCTTTCTCAGAATCATCCTTACCCCACAAAGTGAGATCTTGCATGGAATCCCAGACCGAGGGAGACTGACAGTCATCTTGTGTTTCTTCCACTTTCTAATAAATAATCATAACAGTTGTTGTCTTCTATCAAGCTGCTTGCCTGTTGTCCTGTAGTCCATCCCAGCCTTGTGCAGGTCTACAGTTTTTGTCCCTGCTGTCCTTAGACAGCTCTTTGGTCTTCGCTATGATGGACAGGTTGGAGTGTGATTCATTGCGTGTGTGAACAGGTGTCTTTTATACAGGTAACAAGTTCAAACAGGTGCAATTAATACAGGTAAAGAGTGCAGAATCAGAGGGCTTCTTAAAGAAAAATTAACAGGTCTGTGTGAGCCAGAATTCTTGCTGGTTGGTAGGTGTTCAAATACTTATTTGCAGAAGTAACATACAAATAAATTATTAAAAAATCATACATTGTGATTTCCGGATTTTTTTTTTTTTTTTTTTGATTGTCTCTCACAGTGGACATGCACCTAAGATGAAAATTTCAGACCCCTCCATGATTTCTAAGTGGGAGGGCTTGCAAAATTGCAGGGTGTTCAAATACTTATTTTCTTCACTGTGTGTGTATATATATATATATATATATATATATATATATATATATATATATATGAGGCTAAAATAGGTGTGGTGTCAGGTTAAAAAAAAAACATCACTTTCAGTTTTAGAAGTGTTTATTTTTCTCGCTTTTACATAATATATGAACATGAGTTTTGAAAATAGCGGAAGTTAGCTTTGAGTTAGAGGAAGTTATCGTGCAGCTACTGTCCCAGCAGTCATAGGGCGCAAGGTGGGGCTCACCCTGGACAAGACGCCAGTCTATCACAGGGCCACATGGAGACAGACAAACACATTCACATACGCACGCACTATGATTGAGCAGTTATAGGCAAATAAACAGTTCCAGGAGAGCCTAAATTGTTACACTGTAATAAGAACATTCTTGTATTCACAACTGTAAATTATGTCAACTCACTCGAGTGGTGTAGTTGAAGATTTTAATTGTGACAGTGAATGATGAGGATGGAAGGGTATCATCATGTTGATTTAATGCATTTGATCAAATACATTAGAGTATTATTTAAGTTGGCTTAATGAAATTAGTAATGAAGCCTTTTTTAAAAAACATAGTGTTATGTTGTGCATTTATTTAAAAAGTGTGTTTGAGTGAGTGTTTTACATTTTCTAGGCCTTCATTATTTGTGGGTACAAAAGGTCTGAGGAAGTTCTAAATTTGTTTGCAGGGTAATGAGCCTTTCACATTGAGCGCATCGGAAGCGTCAAAAATCAGTCTAAAAAGCATTACTTTCAATGAGACACGTTGCTTTTTAGATGTGTCAGAAGCGTCGCGTCAAAAGCCGAGAAAAGCGACGCTTCTGACGGGAGCGCGCATTGCCACTTGTCGGCAGGCTGACACGGTCAAAGTTCAGTCCAATCCAACTTTCGACGCTCTGAGCTGTGACGTACCTTCGCGCTGTCCAATAGGAACGACGCGTCGGGCTAAAACATGGAAGACTATTGATCTATACAAAACGGATCGGTGCAGAAACCACTGATATGTACAAAACAGAAACGTGTCACAGGACTGCTCATTTATAGAGCAGTTTTCTGAAGAAAAATCCTTAGAAATGTTTTTTTTGTTGTTGTTGTTTGTTAACTCAATTTCTGATTACTGTTTAAAAAAAGTTTGGAACACTTGCAATTAAAATAGCTAAATAAATCAATAAATGTTTTTTAGAAACCTTTCATCTGTAAATTAAAACCAGCTGTTATTTCAGATTAGATAATTTCTTAACATAAGGAACCTTGGACATTTATTTTTAGACAAATAAAATAACATGGAAACTTGTACATTTAAGTCTGGTAGATTATTCATATCTCATTTCATCCAGAAAAACGGACACTGTAAATAAATACAAATGTTAATTATGAATGCAACAGAAAATAATTTAACAATGACTGCAGTGTGATTGTAAAGTGGGATTTCTGTGACATAAACCTCATGATGAATTTTTTTATAGTAATTTCAACTTGTAATTTCATCAAAATATGTAATTGCCTTTAATGTTATCAAGACAGAGTCATTTCTAAAATATGAATGTCTTTTGACTTTGATTCATGGACATTTTTAATGATCCGTTCATTTATTGTTAAAATATAAAATGAAACAGCTTTTTAAAAAATAATAAAATAGTTGCTGTTGAAAGAGCCTTTTATTTAGAAGCAGGTAATGTTATGCTGGATTCTCGGGACCAGATGAAGGTCTCGTCTGCAGCTTTGAACTTGGGTGGTATTGCTGAAGAGCAGAGATGTTTTCTTTCGACTGGACTTCGTGGTGTTCAGCTCATCAATGGAAGTTTGGTTGTCTGCACAGCAAATGTTCCTGATTGAGACAAATGAAAATATTTCTTTAAATATAAAGAAACACTAAACAGTTTATATATATAAGAAAAGAAAAAAAAGATGGGGAAAAAAAACGCCCGAAAAAAAAAAGTTATTTAAAGTTGAACTTTTGTGGTCTCCAAAAAAAGCTGTAGCTTTATTTGGTAAAAATAAAAAAGACTTAACCATTTACAAATTAAAGTGTTCACTCAGATCAACTGTGCTAAAAGGCTAAGCTAACGTTAGCCGATCAGTAAACCTTCACAGCAGTGCAGTAAATGTCACGTTTTATTTTATATTATTCTTACCTCGGTAAAGCTGCAGAACTAAACTCCGCTGAGCAAACTGGGACTTCGCATATATCCAAAAAGTGGGAGATTTCGGACTGAGTGGGTTTGCTCCATTCCCCTGGCTGCCTGCCTGCCTCGGTCTGCTCAGTGATGATACCTGAAGGCTGGCTTCTCTGTGCGGGTCTGCCCACTGTCGCGGTTCGATCGATATCCCACCAAGTCGTCAGTCCTCCCTCGGTCGGCGTCCCTCCAAAAAGTAGCTGAAAAAAAGCTTCTCCCAGCAGGGTGATGGGAGAATCATTCTACTGCTGTTTTTTAAAGCTTTTTTGTGGTTCAGGCGACCCAAATTCAAGATGGCGATCGCTGAATTTTTTTCAGGTTGTGGAAACAGCCAGAGTGTGACGTAGCAATCTCCGCCCCCTTGTCGCTTCCGAAGCGAAGCGTCTGACGTCACGACGCGTTGGAAAAGCATCCGACGGATTGGAAAGCGATGACGCATGGGCCTGACGCTTTCAATGTGAAAGGCCCTTAAGAATAAATTTAAGTATAACCATACTGATGGCTCCCCGACTTGTGGGTCAAACATTCGTACATACGGGTTAGGGTTAGGGTTAGATTTGTTAGATTTGTCAGATTTGTGTGTACACATGGTTTGCTTGTGAAATTAACATCAGCCTCTGTTTCCAAAGTTTAACATTTTTAAAAGAAAATAGTTTTAAAAGTCAGCCTAAGACCCATGCACAACAACTGAGTAACTAAAACAGGCATTTTTTTTAAATCTAACATAAACAGATTTTTTTTTCTTGGAAACTATCTGCTAAAAGTCAGTAGTTTATAACAGTGAATCCTTAACTTCTTGCCATTTGACTCATTACTCTGCTGTATCGGTTGACTGTACAAAAGACGGAATTTTTTTTTAATGATGTAAAAACACTGTTACGCAATATTTTAAAGTTGTTTCCTTGTATCTTTGTTTTCAGCTCTTAAACCAGGTGTTAAACAGAGTGACGGCAGAGAAGAACTTGTTTGATCGTGTTGTTAATTTGCGACTACCAGGTACACACACACACACACTTTGACCACTACTAAAAATGCCATCCACTTTGAACACTTTGATTTATCAGTCCTTGTGAAACTGTCACAGAACATTAAAATTGTTCTACTACTGTAGTGTGTTGCATTCATATCGCAACACAGGGTCAGGTAGAGCACATTTTAAAATTAAACATCATACATAGGACTTACTTCCACCACTTTTGTAATTTCTAACATTTTATTGATCAGAAGCCAGACAGGATTTAACCCCTAGAGTGCCCCAAAATGCACCCCAGAGCATGTAGAATTTGAAAATTTCCTTGGAGTAATCACCCAGACCCTATTTGGTTCTTCTGGGCTCACAATCTTTGCAGTTGGATTTGCTTCTGTCCAGCCTGTCTTGCCTGCTCACCACAAAAAAGTTGTTTTTCTTCACTTCCATTACTAAACAAAATATACTTTTATATCAGGAATGATGAATACGGTTGGTACAGTTTTACTGAGACTTAAAGCAACACATTACCTGACCAAAGGGGCTTTGAAGGCTTTCCTGGTTTATCTGCTTCTGTTGAAGGTCATTTGAACAGTTGGTTTCTCAGAGGAAATTGAGTTGGATTGTAACCCCGAAAGGATTTATTATAACTCAGTCTGTGTAAAGCCACATATTGGTCACGATGACTGGTGGCCAGAATGATTCAGTAGAAGACTAAAAGTGGACAAATTCTGAAGTCTGAAGTAATTTGTTTGCCACTGAGAGAGGGAGAACAGTGTGATGCATTTTCTTTGCTGAGTTTACTGGATGACTGCATTTCTTGAATCGATATGTAAGATGATAAAGCAGCTGCTGACAAACCCATATGTTTGCTTGTATGCGGGTGTGTTTAGTTGTTGCATAGTGTGTGATGTCCAGCAGTATGTAAAGCAGGTACTTCTGAGGCACGCAATGTTCAGCAATTCAGCTTCGGGGAGCAGTGAGAAGGAAAAGCAAACTAAAAATTGTGATTATATTGTACTGAACTGGAAAAAAGTGATTATATTGCACTGTGAGGATTTGACAGTAATTATAGACCTTGTGGAATTAGAATTTCGAGCGCAAGATAAATACTCTCACAGAGATTACATATAATCTGGCAAAAGAGCGTTTTGGTACAGTAGAAAGGAAAGGGGGCACCAAGTCACCTAAGCATACAAACAGACGAGAGAAGGACATCCACAGTTTAAGAAAGGAAATGGAAAATCTGAGAATGCAATACAAAGTGAGCAGTCCTGAGGAAAAAGAAGGGATTAAGGAAATCACAAGCAGTCTCAGAGAACGCCTCAAAAGATTCAGGAGGATTGAAAGAACAAGTAAACTGAGAAAGGAGAAAGAGAAGAGGAGGGGTCAGTTTACCAAAGACCCCTATAACTTCACCAGAACTTTACTTGGTGATGGAAGATCTGGGAGCCTGGTTAGTCCCAAAGAGGAGGTGGAGGCATTCCTCAAAGAGATGCATAGTAATCCGTACAGTGGCCTACAACTAAATGATAATCCAGAAGTTGGAGTGGCTGACCCTCCTACCATCACGTTCAGTATCATTGAACCAACCTGGAAGGAAGTCCAGGAGGTGGTTAGAAAAGCAAGATCTGCCTCGGCCCCTGGCCCCAGCAGAATATCTTATGGGGTGTACAAGAGGTGCCAAAGCTTCTTTGGCGCCTCTGGAAACTGCTCAAGAGGGTCTGGAAGAAAAGCTCCTTTCCATCGAGCTGGCAGAAGGCAGAAGGTTGCTTTGTTACTAAAGAGGAAGATTCAGCAAGTATAGGCCAGTTCAGAACCATCTTTTTACTCAGCACTGAATGTGAAATCTTGTTCTCTGTGGTGGCAAAGAGATTGTCCTCATATTTGATCGATAATGGATATGTTGACACCTGTATCCAAAAGGGAGGAATCCCAGGCTTTGCAGGGTGCCTGGAACACACTGGAGTTCTCAGCCAGTTGATACATGAGGCCAGGACAAAGAAAAGAGATCTAACAGTGGTCTGGCTGGACCTGATTAATGCCTTTGGGACTATCCCCCATGATCTAATCCGGACCGCTCTCAAACATTACCGTATCCCAGAGCATATTAGTGTAATGGTTAACACCTACCTGGGGGGAATCAAACTTCGCTTTAAGACAAAGGACTACATCACTCAGTGGCAGCACCTTGGACGAGGGATTGTCACAGAGTGCACAGTCTCTCCAATCCTGTTTGTCATGGGCATGAACCTCATCATCAAGGCAGGGGAAAATGAAACCAGAGGCCCAATAATGGATTCTGGGATTCGCCAACCAGCTATCAGAGGTTACATGGATGACCTTACAATCACTACATCCTCTCATGTCCAGGCTCGGTGGGTCTTAGTAAAGCTTGAAGATATGGCATCATGGGCCAAAATTAATCAATCAATCAATCAATCAATTTTTTTATATAGCGCCAAATCACAACAAACAGTTGCCCCAAGGCGCTTTATATTGTAAGGCAAGGCCATACAATAATTATGTAAAACCCCAACGGTCAAAACGACCCCCTGTGAGCAAGCACTTGGCTACAGTGGGAAGGAAAAACTCCCTTTTAACAGGAAGAAACCTCCAGCAGAACCAGGCTCAGGGAGGGGCAGTCTTCTGCTGGGACTGGTTGGGGCTGAGGGAGAGAACCAGGAAAAAGACATGCTGTGGAGGGGAGCAGAGATCGATCACTAATGATTAAATGCAGAGTGGTGCATACAGAGCAAAAAGAGAAAGAAACAGTGCATCATGGGAACCCCCCAGCAGTCTACGTCTATAGCAGCATAACTAAGGGATGGTTCAGGGTCACCTGATCCAGCCCTAACTATAAGCTTTAGCAAAAAGGAAAGTTTTAAGCCTAATCTTAAAAGTAGAGAGGGTGTCTGTCTCCCTGATCTGAATTGGGAGCTGGTTCCACAGGAGAGGAGCCTGAAAGCTGAAGGCTCTGCCTCCCATTCTACTCTTACAAACCCTAGGAACTACAAGTAAGCCTGCAGTCTGAGAGCGAAGCGCTCTATTGGGGTGATATGGTACTACGAGGTCCCTAAGATAAGATGGGACCTGATTATTCAAAACCTTATAAGTAAGAAGAAGAATTTTAAATTCTATTCTAGAATTAACAGGAAGCCAATGAAGAGAGGCCAATATGGGTGAGATATGCTCTCTCCTTCTAGTCCCCGTCAGTACTCTAGCTGCAGCATTTTGAATTAACTGAAGGCTTTTTAGGGAACTTTTAGGACAACCTGATAATAATGAATTACAATAGTCCAGCCTAGAGGAAATAAATGCATGAATTAGTTTTTCAGCATCACTCTGAGACAAGACCTTTCTGATTTTAGAGATATTGCGTAAATGCAAAAAAGCAGTCCTACATATTTGTTTAATATGCGCTTTGAATGACATATCCTGATCAAAAATGACTCCAAGATTTCTCACAGTATTACTAGAGGTCACGGTAATGCCATCAATCAATCAATCAATCAACTTTTTTCTTGTATAGCGCCAAATCACAACAAACAGTTGCCCCAAGGCGCTCCACATTGCAAGGCAAGGCCATACAATAATTATGAAACACAGTCTACGTCTAAAGCAACATAACCAAGGGATGGTCCAGGGTCACCCGATCCAGCCCTAACTATAAGCCTTAGCGAAAAGGAAAGTTTAAGCCTAATCTTAAAAGTAGAGAGGGTATCTGTCTCCCTGATCTGAATTGGGAGCTGGTTCCACAGGAGAGGAGCCTGAAAGCTGAAGGCTCTGCCTCCCATTCTACTCTTACAAACCCTAGGAACTACAAGTAAGCCCGCAGTCTGAGAGCGAAGCGCTCTAATGGGGTAATATGGTACTATGAGGTCCCTAAGATAAGATGGGACCTGATTATTCAAAACCTTATAAGTAAGAAGAAGAATTTTAAATTCTATTCTAGCATTAACAGGAAGCCAATGAAGGGAGGCCAACACGGGTGAGATATGCTCTCTCCTGCTAGTCCCCGTCAGTACTCTAGCTGCAGCATTCTGAACCAACTGAAGGCTTTTTAGGGAACTTTTAGGACAACCTGATAATAATGAATTACAATAGTCCAGCCTAGAGGAAACAAATGCATGAATTAGTTTTTCAGCATCACTCTGAGACAAGACCTTTCTGATTTTAGAGATATTGCGTAAATGCAAAAAGGCAGTCCTACATATTTGTTTAATATGCGCTTTGAATGACATATCCTGATCAAAAATGACTCCAAGATTTCTCACAGTATTACTAGAGATCAGGGAAATGCCATCCAGAGTAACGATCTGGTTAGACACCATGCTTCTAAGATTTGTGGGGCCAAGTACAATAACTTCAGTTTTATCTGAGTTTAAAAGCAGGAAATTAGAGGTCATCCATGTCTTTATGTCTGTAAGACAATCCTGCAGTTTAGCTAATTGGTGCGTATCCTCTGGCTTCATGGATAGATAAAGCTGGGTATCATCTGCGTAACAATGAAAATTTAAACAATACCGTCTAATAATACTGCCCAAGGGAAGCATGTATAAAGTGAATAAAATTGGTCCTAGCACAGAACCTTGTGGAACTCCATAATTAACTTTAGTCTGTGAAGAAGATTCCCCATTTACATGAACAAACTGTAATCTATTGGACAAATATGATTCAAACCACCGCAGCGCAATGCCTTTAATACCTATGACATGCTCTAATCTCTGTAATAAAATTTTATGGTCAACAGTATCAAAAGCAGCACTGAGGTCCAACAGAACAAGCACAGAGATAAGTCCACTGTCCGAAGCCATAAGAAGATCATTTGTAACCTTCACTAATGCTGTTTCTGTACTATGATGAATTCTAAAACCTGACTGAAACTCTTCAAATAGACCATTCCTCTGCAGGTGATCAGTTAGCTGTTTTACAACTACCCTCTCAAGAATCTTTGAGAGAAAAGGAAGGTTGGAGATTGGCCTATAATTAGCTAAGATAGCTGGGTCAAGTGATGGCTTTTTAAGTAATGGTTTAATTACTGCCACCTTAAAGGCCTGTGGTACATAACCAACTAACAAAGATAGATTGATCATATTTAAGATTGAAGCATTAAATAATGGTAGGACTTCCTTGAGCAGCCTGGCAGGAATGGGGTCTAATAAGCATGTTGATGGTTTGGATGAAGTAACTAATGAAAATAACTCAGACAGAACAATCGGAGAGAAAGAGTCTAACCAAATACCGGCATCACTGAAAGCAGCCAAAGATAACGATACATCTTTGGGATGGTTATGAGTAATTTTTTCTCTAATAGTCAAAATTTTGTTAGCAAAGAAAGTCATGAAGTCATTACTAGTTAAAGTTAATGGAATACTCAGCTCAATAGAGCTCTGACTCTTTGTCAGCCTGGCTACAGTGCTGAAAAGAAACCTGGGGTTGTTCTTATTTTCTTCAATTAGTGATGAGTAGAAAGATGTCCTAGCTTCACGAAGGGCTTTCTTATAGAGCAACAAACTCTTTTTCCAGGCTAAGTGAAGATCTTCTAAATTAGTGAGACGCCATTTCCTCTCCAACTTACGGGTTATCTGCTTTAAGCTACGAGTTTGTGAGTTATACCACGGAGTCAGACACTTCTGATTTAAAGCTCTCTTTTTCAGAGGAGCTACAGCATCCAAAGTTGTCTTCAATGAGGATGTAAACTATTGACAAGATACTCTAACTCCCTTACAGAGTTTAGGTAGCTACTCTGCTCTGTGTTGGTATATGACATTAGAGAACATAAAGAAGGAATCATATCCTTAAACCTAGTTACAGCGCTTTCTGAAAGACTTCTAGTGTAATGAAACTTATTCCCCACTGCAGGGTAGTCCATCAGGGTAAATGTAAATGTTATTAAAAATGATCAGACAAAAGGGAGTTTTCAGGGAATACTGTTAAGTCTTCTATTTCCATACCATAAGTCAGAACAAGATCTAAAATATGATTAAAGTGGTGGGTGGACTCATTTACTTTTTGAGCAAAGCCGATAGAGTCTAATAATAGATTAAATGCAGTGTTGAGGCTGTCATTCTCAGCATCTGTGTGGATGTTAAAATCGCCCACTATAATTATCTTATCTGAGCTAAGCACTAAGTCAGACAAAAGGTCTGAAAATTCACAGAGAAACTCACAGTAACGACCAGGTGGACGATAGATAATAACAAATAAAACTGGTTTTTGGGACTTCCAATTTGGATGGACAAGACTAAGATACAAGCTTTCAAATGAATTAAAGCTCTGTCTAGGTTTTTGATTAATTAATAAGCTGGAATGGAAGATTGCTGCTAATCCTCCGCCCCGGCCCGTGCTACGAGCATTCTGACAGTTAGTGTGACTCGGGGGTGTTGACTCATTTAAACTAACATATTCATCCTGCTGTAACCAAGTTTCTGTTAGGCAGAATAAATCAATACGTTGATCAATTATTATATCATTTACCAACAGGGACTTAGAAGAAAGAGACCTAATGTTTAATAGACCACATTTAACTGTTTTAGTCTGTGGTGCAATTGAAGGTGCTATATTATTTTTCTTTTTTAATTTTTATGCTTAAATAGATTTTTGCTAGTTATTGGTGGTCTGGGAGCAGGCACCGTCTCTACGGGGATGGGGTAATAGGGGGATGGCAGGGGGAGAGAAGCTGCAGAGAGGTGTATAAGACCACAGCTCTGCCTCCTGGTCCCAACGCTAGACAGTCACAGTTTGGAGGATCCCAAAAAATTGGCCAGATTTCTAGAAATGAGAGCTGCTCCCTCTAAAGTGGGATGGATGCCGTCTCTCCTAACAAGACCAGGTTTTCCCCAGAAGCTTTGCCAATTATCAATGAAGCCCACCTCATTTTTTTGGACACCACTCAGACAGCCAGCAATTCAAGGAGAACATGCGGCTAAACATGTCACTCCTGGTCTGATTGGGGAGGGGCCCAGAGAAAACAACAGAGTCCGACATTGTTTTTGCAAAGTTACACACCGATTCAATGTTAATTTTAGTGACCTCCGATTGGCGTAACCGAGTGTCATTACTGCCGACGTGAATTACAATCTTACCAAATTTACGCTTAGCCTTAGCCAGCAATTTCAAATGTCCTTCGATGTCGCCTGCTCTGGCCCCCGGAAGACAATTGACAATGGTTGCTGGTGTCGCTAACTTCACATTTCTCAAACAGAGTCGCCAATAACCAGAGTTTGATCCTCGGCGAGTGTATCGTCGAGTGGGGAAAAACGGTTAGAGATGTGAACGGGTTGACGGTGTACACGGGGCTTCTGTTTAGGGCTACGCTTCCTCCTCACAGTCACCCAGTCAGCCTGCCTTCCCGACTGCACGTGGTCTGCCAGGGGGGAACTAACGGCGGCTAAGCTACCTTGGTCCGCACCGACTACAGGGGCCTGGCTAGCTGTAGAATTTTCCACGGTGCGGAGCCGAGCCTCCAATTCGCCCAGCCTGGCCTCCAAAGCTACGAATAAGCTACACTTATTACATGTACCGTTACTGCTAAAAGAGGCCGAGGAATAACTAAACATTTCACAGCCAGAGCAGAAAAGTACGGGAGAGACAGGAGAAGCCGCCATGCTAAAACGGCTAAGAGCTAGTAGCTATGCTAAGCTAGCGGATTCCCAAACAGGGAATCCGACACTAGACAGGCTGTGGAGCAGCACAGGTAACGCACGACAACAGTGCTAAAATAAAATAAAAATCCACTAGACAGGCTGTGGAGCAGCACAGGTAACGCACAACAACAGTGCTAAAAAATAAAATAAAATAAAAATAAAAATCCACTGGACAGGCTGTGGAGCAGCACAGGTAACGCACAACAACAGTGCTAAAAAATAAAATAAAATAAAAATAAAAATCCACTGGACAGGCTGTGGAGCAGCACAGGCAACGCACGACAACAGTGCTAAAACAAAATAAAAATCCACTAGACAGGCTGTGGAGCAGCACAGGTAACGCACGACAACAGTGCTAAAATAAAATAAAAATCCACTAGACAGGCTGTGGAGCAGCACAGGTAACGCACAACAACAGTGCTAAAAAATAAATAAAATAAAATAAAAATCCACTGGACAGGCTGTGGAGCAGCACAGGTAACGCACAACAACAGTGCTAAAAAATAAAATAAATAAAAATAAAAATCCACTGGACAGGCTGTGGAGCAGCACAGGCAACGCACGACAACAGTGCTAAAACAAATAAAAATCCACTAGACAGGCTGTGGAGCAGCACAGGTAACGCACGACAACAGTGCTAAAACAAAATAGAAATCACTAGACAGGCTGTGGAGCAGCACAGGTAACGCACAACAACCAGTGCTAAAACAAAATAAAAATCCACTAGACAGGCTGTGGAGCAGCACAGGTAACGCACAACAACAGTGCTAAAAACAAAATAAAAATCCACTAGACAGGCTGTGGAGCAGCACAGGTAACCGCACGACAACAGTGCTAAAACAAAATAAAAATCCACTAGACAGGCTGTGGAGCAGCACAGGTAACGCACAACAACAGTGCTAAAACAAAATAAAAATCCACTGGACAGGCTGTGGAGCAGCACAGGTAACGCACAACAACAGTGCTAAAAACAAAATAAAAATCCACTGGACAGGCTGTGGAGCAGCACAGGTAACGCACAACAACAGTGCTAAAAAATAAAATAAAATAAAAATAAAAATCCACTGGACAGGCTGTGGAGCAGCACAGGCAACGCACAACAGTGCTAAAAAATAAAATAAAATAAAAATAAAAATCCACTGGACAGGCTGTGGAGCAGCACAGGCAACGCACGACAACAGTGCTAAAACAAAATAAAAATCCACTAGACAGGCTGTGGAGCAGCACAGGTAACGCACGACAAACAGCGCTAAATAAAAATCCACTGGACAGGCTGTGGAGCAGCACAGGTAACGCACGACAACAGCGCCCAAAAAAATAAAATAAAAATCAAAATCCACTGGACAGGCTGTGGAGCAGCACAGGTAACGCACGACAACAGTGGCTAAAAAATAAAATAAAAATCCACTGGAACAGGCTGTGGAGCCAGCACAGGTAACGCACGACAACAGTGCTAAAAAAATAAAATAAAAATCCACTGGACAGGCTGTGGAGCAGCACAGGTAACGCACGACAACAGTGCTAAAAAAAAATAAAAAATAAATAAATAAAATAAAATAATAAAATAAAAATCCACTGGACAGGCTGCGGAGCAGCAAGGTAACACACGACAACAGTGGTAAAAATAAAATAAAATCCACTAGACAGGCTGTGGAGCAGCACAGGTAACACACGACAACAGTGCCAAAAAAAATAAAATCAAAATCCACTGGACAGGCTGTGGAGCAGCACAGGCAACGCACGACAACAGTGCTAAAACAAAATAAAATCCACTAGACAGGCTGTGGAGCAGCACAGGTAACGCACGACAACAGTGCTAAAATAAAATAAAAATCCACTAGACAGGCTGTGGAGCAGCACAGGTAACGCACAACAACAGTGCTAAAAAATAAAATAAAATAAAAATAAAAATCCACTGGACAGGCTGTGGAGCAGCACAGGTAATGCACCAGAGTAGGGATCTGGTTAGACACCATGTTTCTAAGATTTGTGGGGCCAAGTACAATAACTTCAGTTTTATCTGAGTTTAAAAGCAGGAAATTAGAGGTCATCCATGTCTTTATGTCTGTAAGACAATCCTGCAGTTTAGCTAATTGGTGTGTGTCCTCTGGCTTCATGGATAGATAAAGCTGGGTATCATCTGCGTAACAATGGAAATTTAAGCAATACCGTCTAATAATACTGCCTAAGGGAAGCATGTATAAAGTGAATAAAATTGGTCCTAGCACAGAACCTTGTGGAACTCCATAATTAACTTTAGTCTGTGAAGAAGATTCCCCATTTACATGAACAAATTGTAATCTATTAGACAAATATGATTCAAACCACCGCAGCGCAGTGCCTTTAATACCTATGGCATGCTCTAATCTCTGTAATAAAATTTTATGGTCAACAGTATCAAAAGCAGCACTGAGGTCTAACAGAACAAGCACAGAGATGAGTCCACTGTCCGAGGCCATAAGAAGATCATTTGTAACCTTCACTAATGCTGTTTCTGTACTATGATGAATTCTAAAACCTGACTGAAACTCTTCAAATAGACCATTCCTCTGCAGATGATCAGTTAGCTGTTTTACAACTACCCTTTCAAGAATTTATGAGAGAAAAGGAAGGAATTCAAGCCAAAGAAATCCAGGAGCTTGATTATCAGAAAGGGGAATATCACCTTCAAATACAATCTGGCCATTCAAGGTGAGACCATTCCTACCATCAAAGATAACCCTATCAAGTATCTTGTGAAATGGTATGATGAGTCATTAAAGGACCATAATAATGTCCATACCACTGAGAAGCAAGCACAGTTGTGGCTGGAGAAAATAGATGCATGTGGACTACCAGGGAAATTTCAAGCATGGCTATATCAACATGGCCTGCTCCCCAGACTGATGTGGTATCTGACGGTGTATGACACCCCACTAACTGCTGTAGAGGGGATTGAGCGGAAGATCAATTCTCATCTGAGAAAATGGTTAGGTATTCCACCAAGCTTTACATCAGTTGGGCTGTACATCAGTTCAGGGCAGTTGCAGTTACCCCTTTCTTCCCTGGTAGAGGAGTTTCAAGTAGCCAATTGTAGAGTGGCCATGATTTACAAAGAATCCAGAGACAGCAAGGTCAGAGAAGCAGGAATAAAAACAAGGTCAGGACGTAAGTGGGAGGCCTCTGCCTCTCTGGCCTTAGCGGAAGGGAATCTGATGCTCAAAGATATCATTGGAGCACCTTGCATTGGACGACAGGGTTTGGGAATGTCCCACTTTCAAACTTGTGGGAAAGCCAATCCAGGGGAAAAAAGAGCCATGATCCAGGCGGAAGTAAGTGACCTGGAAGAGGAGCGAAGGAAAGCAAAAGCAGTTGAGCTTTGTTCCCAAGGCGCTTGGACGCGGTGGGATCTCCCTAAGTGGAAAGTGTCATGGAAGGAGCTCTGGAGGCTGGAGCCATAGCGAATCTCCTTCATGCTGAGGTCCGTTTACGACACTCTTCCTTCCCCTGTCAACCTCTATAGGTGGGGGTTGGGAGATGACCCACTATGTAAGGTTTGTGGGCAGAAAGGAATAATGGCTCACATTTTGTCAGGGTGTCATACAGCTCTCACCCAGGGCAGGTATAGATGGCGCCACGACAAAGTGTTGACAGTCCTTGCTAACATTTTGGAGCAGGAGAGAACAAGGAAACATCAATACAAGGGGAAGGCGGCCCCGGCTATAGCCTTTGTTAAGGAGGGGTCAAAGCTATCATGGCCTAGTATGTCCAGCTCCAGCTTATTGCAGTCTGCCCAGGCATGGGAGCTTAGGGTAGACATAAAGAAAAGACTTCAATTTCTGGATTTTGTCCACACCAGCTTGAGACCAGATGCAGTCCTTTACTCTGTTACAGGAAAGAAAATCATCCTGGTGGAGCTTACTGTGCCATGGGAGGAGGGGTGTGAAGAGGCATATGAAAGGAAATCTGAACATTATAGAGAGCTGGTGCAGGATTGCAGGGACAACGGCTGGCAGACGTGGTTGTACCCTGTTGAGGTGGGATGCAGGGGATTCCCAGCCCAGTCAGTTTGGAAACTGTTGACAGCCGTTGGACTAAGACAGGGATGCTCACACTTTTTCAGCATGCGAGCTACTTATAAAACGACCAAGTCAAAATGATCTACCCACTACAAAAATGCAAAACATATTATTTTCAAATGTATTGAGGATTCTTTGTATGTACAATGTATGTTGATGTACCTTGCATAACTGAATGAGCCAGTATTGCACAACGCACATAATAATTAACTATTAACATTTTTTTGTAATTACCTGAGTTTACTTTGATGACTTGCACTGAATTAAATCAGCCAGGGATGCATAGTCCGGACAGTAGCTGCTGACAGCCAGCCTCAAGCACACTTCCAAATGTTCATCAGTCATTTTGGAACGGTATTTGGACTTAATGATCTTCATGTAGGAAAAGGCTGACTCACATAAATAAGTGGAGCCGAATAATGCAGTCAAGGAGGTAGCACATTTCCTCATGTTGGGGTACTTTACCTCTGTGATTAAGTTCCAGAACTGTCCATGAGCTCTCGACTTCAGCTCAATGTCGGTTTGTCGAGTCAAAATCTCATCTTCCACTCCAAAAGAGTTCACATGAAACAGTGCTGCAATGTTTGGTGCAAGTGAATCAACCTCAGCATCTTCCTGAAAAGGATAGCACATGAATGTAGCGACTGGCTCAAGCAAAGAAAAGTCTTGAAAGCATTTGTCAAACTCTGACAGACAGTTGTCGATCTGCTCCATGTAGCGTGCACTGTTAAGTTTGCTTCACGGGCCTTCCCTTGCGTCTTCAGCTCTGACGCCAGGTTTTGGAAATTTGCCAAATCATTGCGCTCTGGCTTTGAGGAGAAATGTTGCATCTTTCGTTTGAAAGCGTTAACTGAGCTGATCATATTGGTCACTGTTTTGTCTTTTCCTTGCAGCTCAAGATTAAGGTCATTCAACCAGTTTGTCAGATCGGTTAAAAATGGCAAGTCCAACAGCCACTGACCATCATTTAGTTGCTTGTATTGTGCATGCCTATCTTGGCTTTCAATGCTTACCAGTCGAGTGAGTTATAAGATAAATTGTGGAGAGCTGGGCATGTCCGAACTTGTCCTCTGGCACGCCGAAACGGAGGTGTTCCTTTGTCTCGCTTCCAAAGCGAATCGGTCGTGATGCACGAAGCCTCCGTGCGGCTTTCCATGACAAAATCTCTTGTTAAAAGTGAAATCTGCCGGAAAATGGCTGATGTCCAGCTCTTATGATAACCAGAGAAAGACCACACGACGGTCTCGTATCCACAGAGCCATCCGTTTAGAAATGGTCCGGTGGCTTGTGCCGCGTCGTCGCAGCTCGGAGCGCGGTGCGCCAAGCGTCCTTAAAGGGGTCCTTAAAGCTGTACTAACAGACTTTATTCTCTGTGAAGCCCGTAAAATTTTCACCGAAAGTCAGATAAATTTTTTGAATGGTTTCCAGGTGCCAGTCTCTAACAGCTTCTGAAAAAATTCTGATGGAAAAAAACCCCAAATCATTCCGCCATTTCCAGACAATGAAAATCTGACGACGGGGCGGGACCACTCCTTCCACAAGGCGTGCTCACAGGCGAATAACGTCACCGACAGGCGTGGAAAAACTCACGCATGCGCACGAGGGTTCAAGCTTGTCTGACGTGAAAACATATGAATCAAATCCATATAGTTTAAAAAAAAAAAAAAAAAAGGTACGATACTTTATGGACAGACCTCGTATGTCCTCTCCTCACGTCTGTTCTTTCATGGGAAGTACTGTTAATAGCTCCTCTCTTGCAGTGAGATCACTAAACACCATACGAAAGAAAATGCACATCTGGGCTGTGTCACTCACATCTGTAGATTCGTCCAACTGCAGTGAGTAACACTCACAATCTCTGATGTCCTTCCACATTTGCTGTCTTAAATCCTCAGCCATTGCTTCACAGCGCTGTGTAACTGTATGTCTTGACAGCTGCAGAGCTTTGATTGAAGATAATATCTCTGCCTTATTTTTAAAGTCTCGGAACGAGTCAGCTGCTTCAACGTATGCCTCTTTTACCAGCTCCGTCTTGGAAGGACTTATTGTTTTTAATGATGACGTGACTCACCCGGAACGATGCTTCGGTGGCAGCTTTTGCTTTTGAAGTTTGTCGAGTGAAAAATGACTGCTGTCCGGACAACTGGGATTTTAGTTCCTCCACCTTTCTCTTTCTCAGCTGGCTTTTCGGCAGGAAGTCGGTGTCGTATTTTCCATGAAACGTCCGAAAATGCCGCTCCACATTTCCCTTCTTTGGTACTGCGATGGTAGACTGGCAGATGAGGCAAACGCACTTCGAACATGACATTGTGGAAAAAAAAGTCCACCTCCCATTCCGTATGAAAGTGATATGTTTTTGCCTTCTTACTTGGTCCAGCTTTCTCACTCATTTTGATGACCATGAGCTTTAGCAAGGACTTAAAATCGGAGGTAATTCGCTGACTAGCTTGTAAGTTTTGCTGCGCTTAGTGCCATTGTTTGCGCATGAGCGGTGACCTAAAGGTCAAAATTGAGTGGTCATCTGACTGGTTGCCCTGTATGTCAATCAAGTGACGGAATAGATAATAAGCTGACATCTATTTTTTTTTTTTATGTCATGCCGCGATCGACCAGTACTACCTCCGCGATCGACCAGTAGATCGCGATCGCCGTAATGAGCACCCCTGGACTAAGAGGAGCAGAGAGGGGTAAGGCAGTGAGAAGACTTGGAGAGGCAGCAGAGAGAGCCTCCTGTTGGATTTGGAATAGGAGGGAGGAGTTGAGCTGGCAGCCAGGAGGGAGTGAGTAGTGGCTGGCCACCACTGCTGACCCGCCAACAGGACAGTGTTATGGTTAAGGGTCGAAACACTCAATGATTGTTGGTTACCATCTGATGACACAACCTCCTGGCTGAGAGCTCCGGTCATTGTAAGGTGACTTGAAGAGTTGCATCTTTCGATGTATGTTATCGCAGATATATGTTTTAGTTTTAAAGTAATGCGCTAATATTTAAGGTTTTAGTGTGGACATGCTGTGCCCAGTGCATTATGGGTAGGGTAGGGTAATCTCAGTACGTTCACGACAATAGTAGAGAAGCTTGAATCTTCGACTGGACTGGGTTGCTTGACGCGAGGAGGTTTCGCTTCAAATCGCAGAAGCTTCCTCAGCTAAAATTCTTGCTGTGGTAGTCTGACTTCTGTCTTGACTCTTGTAGAGAAGAATGACTTGTAGACAGAGAAATGCATTTGAGACGCTGTGATCATGCTCAATACGGACTACAGCATTAAACTCTAGTGCCTAAAACTCTCGTGAATATATTCTCTGGGTTTTTAGACGTTGTTATTGTGTTTGCGTTTATTAAATTCCACGCATCTTAAACATAGCAGACACGGGTTATCTGCAATTTTGTCTTGGCAAGTTTTCACGGTCTCTATTGCCATCTACTGGCCAGTAGTGTTCATGGCAGTATTCTCCCTGAAGCTGGGCAGACACTGTATGACATTTTCAATCACTGTACTCAGTTCCAGCTCAACTGTACAACAGAACCGCACGGTGTAAAAGTTCAGAGCGCCCGATTTATGTTCTCACACACATTGTACGTTCAAAAACCACACGTCGGACTCGTGTTTCCAGAAGCAAAACATAAACAGAAGCTTTTTTTCAAACTTAATTTACATTTCTTATTTTTTTAAAAACTCTTGATGGGAAACATCAAAGTAGGGCTGCAGCTATCGATTATTTTTGGAATCGAGTATTTTATCGATTATTTTATCAATTAATCGAGTAATTGGATAAAAAAAGGACTTTTGTATTTTTAAACAATATCAGTAGTGGCAGGGCTGTCCCTAAGCAATGGCACAATGTCGCTGTGCCATCATGCAGATTTTTAAGTTTAGGATGTCCCCTCTCTCTCTGTTTTCCCAGGTAATTATTTATTTTTTCACGTTTTGCAGCTTTGCCAAATCATAAGCCCAGGCACTCTGTGAAATCTTCAGTCTGTGGACAGGACATTCTTTTTTTCTTATTGCACATTTCATTTGCACTTTTTATTAGTGTGATTTATTCAGTGTTTAGTGTATATTTCTACATGCTGTACAGAGAAGCTCAAACTGAAGTCAGATTCTTTGTTTTCTGTGGATACTTGGCGAATAACAAAGCCTTTGAAAAAACGTTTCCACAGCAGCTGCACTGATAAATTAACTCTACAGCCTGTTGATAAAAACTCATCAAATCTGAATATACTTGTAGGCATTTTTTTGAATAGTTAAACATGATTAATTTAAAGTGCGCTTCCTTTCGCTTCATCTGTGGAGGTGGAGAGCAGCCAGTAGAGCAAACCACGTTTAAAAAAAATATATATATATATAAACACACTGCTTAACTTTAAATGCATAATAAGTCCGTTTCAGACGATCAGCACAGACCCTTTCTCTTAAAAGGCTTTATTTTACTCACCATGTGGCTTTGTAAACTTGTAGCATCACCTGCTACATTGATAGCGCTTACATTAGTTATGGGCATGCTCTACCGTCTTCTTCTCGGTTTTTTGTGGGAGCGTTACAGTGCCACCTACAGGCCTGGGATATGTACTACAGCTTTAAATGAAGCTTTGAGGCAAAGAATTTGCCTCAGACATTTTTTGTAATCGAATTATTCAAATTACTCGATTAATCGTTTCAGCCCTACATCAAAGTTTAAAAAAAAAAACATTACAACACTTTACATGAGTTGAAGAATAATGGGGGAAAAAGAAACAGAAGCTGTGACACTTGTAGCTCTTCAGCAGCGAGATACCCTCACGACGTCCGACCAGAATATCAAATAGGTTTGATTTTCTTTCGACCATATGATTGGCGATCAGGAGGTGATCGTGAAATGTTAAATGCAGCTCATTACTCCATGTATACTACACGATGCAGGACGCACGATTAACCTGAAACTCAGCGCGATCCAAAAAATTCTAGCACACGTGAAATATCAGCTGAGAAAGGGCCAAAACTCGCACAGTGTAAACCCAGCTTAAGTACTGAACGTCTGGCACCAGTAGATCATGGCAGTGTTCTATTTATTTTGACACCAGTTATATCAGACGGTTATCTAATTACAACTTGGCTTTGTTTTTCTTGAAAATGCCTTTTTTTTTTTTTTTTTTTTAAACAAATAAAAAAAATGCCATTTTTAAAAGCACATTTATCTGTAAACATCAACACATGACACACCTCACATTAACGTGTTGGTTTACATGGAATGAATGAGTCAACCAATCAGTGTTAGCGGAGGCACATTTTACCCAGAATCCTTTGCCATCCGTCTGTGTTTGTTACAAAACTTCAGAATTAGTGCGTTATTCAACATTAAAAGATATGTTATATTTTAACTTTGTACAAATGACAGAATTGACATTAATGGAGTTATTCTATCAGTATTAATTTTATTTATACACCAAACCATAAGTCAGGACTGCTTTATTTTCCAAGACATCCGGCTGACGGCAGCGCTGTTTTTGAGTAGAGAGTTGAGGTTCTCTGCTTCTCTCAACTGCTTCGCTGCTGGAAGCTATGTAGTGAACAGGAGTTTCCAGCAGCGTGCACAAAGACAGAAGTGTTGACTCATTGCTTGGGTCTGTCATCGCCTTTGATGCTTCCAGAAGCGATCGTGGTGTTAAAACTCAAAATCAGCTTGTTAATAGTTCCAAGTGTACCGGAGACAATACTGGAATTTATCGGTTATCGGTTATCTGTAGCTTCTGGTAGATTTTTGGGTTGTTTATCGGTTTAGCTTCATGAAAGATAACTTTTCAGTTATCTGATTATCTGTTATCGAAGTTAATTTTTTGGTGATCTGTGCCCACCACTGCATACAGTTACTATTAAACGTCCATAAGAAGTCTTATCTCACCTTTCTATTGGCTACATGACCTTCAACCTTGGCTGACTTTGACAAGTCAAACTCCATGTCATAACTGCTTAATTCAAAATAATCTGAGTTTTGTATGTTTGTCAAAGATACTATGGTTCAATTTTGGACAGAATTGATCAATTTTTTTGGTCACAGTAGATCATAAATAATTAATTTAAGGCCCGGTCACACGGCACTAATGAAGGGCAACGAAGCCCAAACGAAACAAGAAATCAAGACTTTCATTGACTTTTGTTGGCATCAATTAACCTTTGCTCAGCTTCATTCCTGCAGCTGGTGCTTTGTCAGGATTTTTAAACTGCCTAAAAATTTGAAGGAATGCCACCGAAAAGGGATATTGTGAGTGATTCAGCGAGAAAAGCAGACAGCGATTAGAGTTTTGGTATTTGAGAGATTGGAGAAATATTTGCCGTTTTGAGTGCGTATTATTTTGGTGGAATATTTAGCGTGTGTGGTTAGTGTGGTGGTGTTTTTTTTCATTTGTTTGTTTTGTAAAAAATGAGGCATCTTATGAATGTTGAGCAAGCGCTTCAGTTTTTTTTAATCGGAGCAAGACGGCACACACAGCATGTCATCAGAGTCTGAACCAGACAGTGAGGATGCTGATGATGATGGAGATGATCACTCTTTTTTCTGGATGAGCAACCAGAGCAGGTGTATCCATCAACGTGCGCACAGATCTCCACAGTGGATCGGATCACGCTTCTCTTTATCCAGGACTTGTGCTACAGAGCTCGCCCCAGCGGCAGTTCCTGGTACACAGAGCAGGATGCAGGATGCAGCTGCTGCGTGCAGCTTTTATAGCTGCTGTCGGTCACATGATAATGAACATTTGGTTTAAAGCGTTGAGGTCAACGTTAGCTTTGGTTTCTTTTCTTTCCTCTTTCGTTCTTTTTGCGCTCTTGATTTGCAGACTGTTCGGTGATGGGAAAACTGAAAGCTCATTTGTCACCCTTTTCTTGACGATTTGTGACTGGCTGTTTTTTTTTTTTCCTTCGTTCGGGCATCGTTGTGTGCCGTGTGACCGGGACGTTACATGTCAATATTATACATGTAAATGCACTGTACATGTCATACATGTAATGGGATGCCCCTTCTTGTTTTTTAAAATGGTAGACCTTTTTAAGTGCACACATTCACATGTGGGAGTTTTATAAGTGAGAAGTTCCATTGCGTCTGGTGCTTAAGAGCCTCTCTGGATGGATTATAATTGCAGCTCTGTCAACACCCCCAACCTCTGTCAACCCCCCAGGATAAACATGGGGGTCCATGTTTATCCTGCTGGTCCAGAGAGCAAACATGATCTTTAGATCACCACTGCTCCTCCTCCTGGTACTGTCCTCAAATGGCACTGATTTATTTAGTTAACAAAAGGTCATTAAAATTTAAAGGGAATGGCCATATAATTGAGTTGTTAATTATAGAATTTTCCTTGAATTTACATTATTCCATAAAGTGTCACTATTACAGCACTGAAGCTAATTAATTGTAAAAGTGATCAGTGGAATTAGACGTACTCTTCAGGTGTCAGGTTTTCTTTTGTGTGTCATCTTAATTGTGCGTTCCTGATTTTGTGTATGTGTGTGTGTGGTAATTTTGCAGGTCTAGAAAGTGTCGACCACTACCCCATCCTAGTTGCTGTTACAGGAATCCTGGTTCGAATTCTTGTGGATGGAGACAGACAGGGGTAAGACAGTTTAGTTTGTTGTATTTGAACCTGCACAGCTGCAGTTGTATTTAAAACCAAACACTACATTGTGATGACTTTTAGTGTTTTTTTTCTCTCCATCAAATATTTGCATAATTCCATATGAAAGGTAAATGGACTACATTTCTATCACACTTTTCCATCTGAAGCAGATTCTCAAAGCTGTTTACAATGTTGTCTCACATTCACCCATCAACACACGTCGTCACACACCGATATCGATGCTGCCATGCCAGGCGCTCAACTGCACACCTGGAGTAAGTTAGGAATTAAGGTCCCTTCCTAAAGGCCCAGTGAAATCTATAAAATAAACATAAAAAATACAGTCCCCCCAATTTATGGTCTCAGATTTGTTTCATTCCCACAGGTTTTGTAGATTATGAAAAATCCCAATTGAAAAATCCAAAATATTATGTTCATGTTTCTAATAGGTATCCTTCCAGAAGGACCCAGAAAATGGGGCGTTTCACTTGGTTGGTGCAGGCACCTGTTTTCTTGCCAAACATGAAGGGCCATATCTCTAAAACTACAACAGATAATGTCTTGCTTTCAGGGTTTTTTCTGGCTGTACCTCTTGTCCATTTCAAACCAAATAAGTGTTCCTTTGGTTAAAACATTTTCAAGTTGTGGATGTTCAAATGATTTTTTTTAATACCAAAAACCCATTTTCTATTTCCCCTGCCTGACAAACCTAGCCTCTGTTGAAATAAAAGGAATGTGCTTTTGAAAGTGCCATTTTAATTCAGAAATCATTTGTAATATGGAGAAAATTTGGCTCAGAGTGGGTTTCAACCTACAAAATGCCCTTTTCTGGGGCCTTATAATTGAGGGAGGAAGGGCTGGATGAAAATGTGGATTTTATCAGGTCCTGATGTCATCTACAAAATTCACGGCATTATCTGTTACACTTTGAGAGATACTGCCCTTCAATGTTCTCAAGAAAGTTGGCAGCTGTGCCAAAGAAGTGCCACATACTCTTTTTATTTGGTTTCTTACAATGTGCTCATAATCTACAAAAATGTTTGAATATAAAGCAAATCTGAGACCATGAACTGAGAGCCAGTTGTTGATTTCATATAGAATAACCAAGCTGTGACTTCACTTACTGTAATTTATTTTTATGATGTTTACATTTTTGTTGGTAGCTCTTCAAAAGGAGCACTGGACTGAAACCTAAGGTGCAGAACTTTCAGAACATTAAATTAGTGATTTTTAGCAGCTTCCAAAATGTACAGCAGGTTGATTTATGTCTTATTTGGCATTCAAGAAAGACATTTGTTTGTCTGAGAGTGTCACAATTCTATGGTGAATCAGTTGTGTATGATTCCTGACTGTCATACAGGCAGCCCTGAAGGCACTTCATCAACATTTGATTGAGCTTTAATTAACACTGCTGTTCCTCAAGCGAAATGGCTCAGAGGATGAATCCAAACACATTATGTCCCAATAACCCCAAACCAAATTACGCCATGAAGGTCTGTTGACAGTCTGTGGATCGGCATGAAATGCCGGCAATAAAAAATTAGCTTTGTTAAATTGCATTTTGGGAAAGCACCCCTTTAGGCCACCCGTTGTTATGTACACTCACAGACTCTCTGCGGTGCATCCAGTACAGTGATATAACCACAAGATATTTTAAATGTGTTGTGCTTTTAAATTTTTCACAAAATTTACTTCATGTTGAAATGTTTATTTCTGTGGAGTATCACAAATTGCTCCTAGTTACATTGCTGGAGATTTAATGAAGAATGTAGTGAGTTCACTCCATGAGTTGTGCATGTACGAGGATCCAGGATTCATTCAGCAGAAATGGGGAATTTTTCAAATTTCAAATTTATTAATTTATAGTGCGCCAGTTCACGATAAAATCGCCTCAAGGCGCTTCATACAGCACAACAGGGAAAAAACACAACAAAAAATTAAAAGATGAAAACATGATTAAAAAAGGAAACCATAAAAAGTACAAATAATAAAAATATAATATACATAATAATATACATAAAATACTAGTGATAAAACTGGGAAAACAGGTGGGTCTTAAGTCTTGATTTAAAAGTCTCCACAGTGTCCATTGCTTCTTCTGCTACTTGATGCCATGCTAGCTCTATTTTCAGAATTAAAATAAAGCTTCCCTTTTCAGCCTCTCCTCTTCAAACCATCCCTTCTCTCAGTCAACTATAAATAACTGTTTTGGTACCTGAATGAATTTGGAGCCTTTGAATACATGTCATTTCTGAATTACAGCAAGTTAAAATACATTTAGTGATAAAACATCCATGTTCACAATGACACATTTTTGGGAAACCTGGTAAATATTGTGACACAAGCTATTGTTACTAGACAGCAAGGCTTGGCTTGCTTGTTTGTCTTCAAAGTGGTGGGCATTTTTGGTAGTGGTCTAAATGGGGTCAACTTTGGGTCAAAATACAGTAATGCTACTGACAAATGCAGTAAGTACACAGCGGACCTGTGTGAGTGTTGTCTTACCTTTACAGCAGATATCCAACAAAACCTTTTTACTATACAATAGTGTTCAGAATAATAGTAGTGCTATGTGACTAAAAAGATTAATCCAGGTAAAAGTTAAAATAAATTTATTTTTATTGACCTGTCATGGCCCACACTGTGGGAATCATTGTACTGACCTACCAGCCCACCCTGGAATGTGTGGCATGCACATCTTCATGATGAAATGTACAATCCTCCAACACGGAAACAACTCTCTCAAGGTCAGTTTGTATTTGGTGCTGCTGCACAGTATATTATGCATAAAATATAAATGTGTTCCTGCTTGATGTGCGTCGCTGCAAAGCAAATGAGTCAGAGCCAGAGTTGAATGAAGATGTTCCATTGCAGTTTCTCATTCCTGTCAGACATTTCCTGTCAGTTGGTGGTTTTCTCTAGCACAAGCCTGAGCTTTTTATTGTCTCGTAATTGAATTTCCTCCACAGTACAACCCATCATCACCCTGTGATATGCCCTTCTGTGGCCCTGACTGAGTGTGCACACGGCTGTGAGGCATGTTTGTGTGTGCAAGAGAAAGAATAAATTTATGTGAGAAATTCAGCACACACTATATGTCCATGTGAGTACAGAAGCTTGGCAACTCAAATATCTTCTGTGCCAAAGGCGAGAAAAAAACCCAGAATAAATTACCAATTCTGCACATTGCCTAAACCCAGTGATCCACTTAACCCCAAAACACACCATTTATTCCACGTTAGGACACTCTTAAAGCTATAATCCCTTTGAATTTTTATAATATAAACCATAAAAATCATATTTCTTTGGCATCACTATAATTTTGCTGCATCGTACTTAAACAAAAATATAAACGCAACAGTTTTGGTTTTGCTCCCATTTTGTATGAGATTAACTCAAAGATCTAAAACTTTTTCCACATACACAATATCACCATTTCCCTCAAATATTGTTCACAAACCAGTCTAAATCTGTGATAGTGAGCACTTCTCCTTTGCTGAGATAATCCATCCCAGTGCCATATCAAGATGCTGATTAGACACCATGATTAGTGCACAGGTGTGCCTTAGACTGCCCACAATAAAAGGCCACTCTGAAAGGTGCAGTTTTATCACACAGCACAATGCCACAGATGTCGCAAGATTTGAGGGAGCGTGCAATTGGCATGCTGACAGCAGGAATGTCAACCAGAGCTGTTGCTCGTGTATTGAATGTTCATTTCTCTACCATACGCTGTCTCCAAAGGCGTCTCAGAGAATTTGGCAGTACATCCAACCAGCCTCACAACCGCAGACCACGTGTAACCACACCAGCCCAAGACCTCCACATCCAGCATATTCACCTCCAAGATCGTTTGAGACCAGCCACTCGGACAGCTGCTGAAACAATCGGTTTGCATAACCAAAGAATTTCTGCACAAACTGTCAGAAACCGTCTCAGGGAAGCTCATCTGCATGCTCGTCGTCCTCATCGGGGTCTCGACCTGACTCCAGTTTGTCGTCATAACCGACTTGAGTGGGCAAATGCTCACATTCGCTGGCGTTTGGCACGTTGGAGAGGTGTTCTCTTCACGGATGAATCCCACTTCACACTGTTCAGGGCAGATGGCAGACAGCGTGTGTGGCGTCATGTGGGTGAGCGGTTTTCTGATGTCAATGTTGTGGATCGAGTGGCCCATGGTGGCGGTGGGGTTATGGTATGGGCAGGCGTCTGTTATGGACGAAGAATACAGGTGCATTTTATTGATGGCATTTTGAATGCACAGAGACCCCGTGACGAGATCCTGAGGCCCATTGTTGTGCCATCCAAGAACATCACCTCATGTTGCAGCAGGATAATGCACGGCCCCATGTTGCAAGGATCTGTACACAATTCTTAGAAGCTGAAAATGTCCCAGTTCTTGCATGGCTGGCATACTCACCGGACATGTCACCCATTGAGCATGTTTGGGATGCTCTGGACCGGCGTATACGACAGCGTGTACTAGTTCCTGCCAATATCCAGCAACTTCGCACAGCCATTGAAGAGGAGTGGACCAACATTCCACAGGCCTCCAATGCCAATCAATGCCATCAATAAAATGCACCTGTGTTCTTCGTCCATAACAGACGCCTGCCCATACCATAACCCCACCGCCACCATGGGCCACTCGATCCACAACATTGACATCAGAAAACCGCTCACCCACACGACGCCACACACGCTGTCTGCCATCTGCCCTGGACATTGTGAACCGAGATTCATCCGTGAAGCGAACTCCTCTCCAACGTGCCAAACGCCAGCGAATGTGAGCACTTGCCCACTCAAGTCGGTTAAGACGGCGAACTGGAGTCAGGTCGAGACCCCGATGAGGACGACGAGCATGCAGATGAGCTTCCCTGAGACGGTTTCTGACAGTTTGTGCAGAAATTCTTTGGTTATGCAAACCGATTGTTTCAGCAGCTGTCCGAGTGGCTGGTCTCAGACGATCTTGGAGGTGAACATGCTGGATGTGGAGGTCCTGGGCTGGTGTGGTTACACGTGGTCTGCGGTTGTGAGGCTGGTTGGATGTACTGCCAAATTCTCTGAAACGCCTTTGGAGACAGCTTATGGTAGAGAAATGAACATTCAATACACGAGCAACAGCTCTGGTTGACATTCCTGCTGTCAGCATGCCAATTGCACGCTCCCTCAAATCTTGCGACATCTATGGCATTGTGCTGTGTGATAAAACTGCACCTTTCAGAGTGGCCTTTTATTGTGGGCAGTCTAAAGCACACCTGTGCACTAATCATGGTGTCTAATCAGCATCTTGATATGGCACACTTGTGAGGTGGGATGGATTATCTCAGCAAAGGAGAAGTGCTTACTATCACAGATTTAGACTGGTTTGTCAACAATATTTGAGGGAAATGGTGATATTGTGTATGTGGAAAAAGTTTTAGATCTTTGAGTTCATCTCATACAAAATGGGAGCAAAACCAAAAGTGTTGCGTTTATATTTTTGTTGAGTGTACCGTAAGTGCCAAAGTGGGCAGCTGATTTTAAGAGAGATAAATCATGGACGGCAACTGTCACCACTGAGGAAACATTTTGTTCGCAGCATCCCACTACACATAGCTCAATTGTGTCAATAATGTAATGATACCACCTGGACAGACAATTACACAAATACCTGCACGCCACTATATCGTACCATCACAGGCCAGGTACGATGCACATAAAAGTTTTGTGTGCTTCATTGGTGGCTGGCCCATAGGGGGCGCTCAGGCGCTGCCCTCCTAGATGTGGAGGGGAAAAGTCATAATATATATATATATTTAAAAAGTATTATCAATGTCAGTTTTACTTAATAGTATGTGCCTACATGTAATTTGAATGATTAAAACACTTCCTCCAACTGACTCTCATTCAACAGTGCATTTCCACCGACAGGAGCAGAGAACGTATCATTCCTCGTCTTGGGCGGTCATTCAAAGCGCCCTTGAAGTGCAGCGAAATAACCAATTGTATGTAGTTGCTAGGGAAAATTAATAAATATTTGGCAAATCAACATTACCAAAATTAATGGCTTTGGGGCGCCGGAATTTTAGCCCTTGCTACAAAAATGCGGGAACGTTGGATTGCTACAGTCTGATATACGTGACGCTGCAGCTGCTGCTGTCAGTCAGTCAGTCAGGAAGAGCGACGACGACGTTTGGGTTATATTTATTTATTTGTATTCTGTCTCCGTGTATTTTGCTGGAGTAAGTTGAAGAACTCTGGGACTCCTGCTCGTTATGTCTTCCGAGGTTTAAAACGGGACAAAAACGAATTAAATCAATGACACCAAAGTTTCATCTTTCTCGTGGTTTAATGACAATTGCACATCCCGGTTGGAGGAGAGACGTTTGTCTGACTCGTTATAAACCGTGTCAGGCTTCATTCACACTGTCAGCGCGCACACGTCACGGAGGCTGCTGATGTGCGCGGATGGAAAGGAGCGCATCCACCTCTTCAGCTCAGGTGAGCTGACGATCTGCTCAGATTTATTCCCGAATGTTGCTCCTGGTGTGGAAACGAGGATGAAAACTTAAGATAAAACGAATGAGTGGTGTTTTTTGTTTGTTTTAGGGGGTCAAAGCTGTGATCTTTATTGGGACAGCAGACCAATTATAACGGTTAATAGGGGAGGCCGGGGCTGTTTGTAACAGTGTTCAAAGCTGCAGCCTTGCTGGTATTTTGATTTCACTTTACACGTTATGAGGATCAGTTCACAGAAGTGAAATATTCTTTGGAGTATTCCACAGTCTAAAACAAATTATTTGCTCAGTTTAAAAACAAAACAAAACAAAACCCTAAAATAGCAATTTGCATGTTTAAAAAAAAAAAAAAATTCTAACTCAGCCACTCAGTACACACAAGGCATTTATAGTCAGACAAACCCAAGTTTAGCAACGCATTTAATTAAGTGGTTTTGTACACTTAATTTGCTTTGTCCTCTACACTCTTAATTAATTTTAACCAGTTTAATTTAAATGTTTTGGTGTTATTAGTTAGACAAGTTATTTAAGTTTTTCAAGCTTCTTTAGTTTGCCTCCATTCCACTCAGTAATGTTCATGCAAAATATTACCTTAATTTTCTCTCGCTCTCTCTCACACACACACACACACACACTCACACTCTCTCTCTCTCACACATGAACACTTTTTCTCTCGCTCTCTCTCACTCACTCACTTACTCACTCACTCACTCACACGCAAACATTTTTTTCTCTCTCTCTCTCTTGGAAGGTGGTGTGAACATTGTGATATTTTCTATTTTGTTAAGGGGGTGTCATTGTGGACCCCAGGATCGGTTTGTCTGAAGATAATGGCAGTGCAGTACAGTTTGGTGTACTATGTGTGTAATTGGTGTCAAATAGTGAAATGTTCTTTGCTCAAGAACTTGAGTGTTGTATTGCATTTGATACTGTTCCTTTCCAAATTAGAAATGGGGCCTGATATAGCTGTAAATGGTTAACTTTATCTGTAAAACTGCTGATTTTGAGAAGGACATGTAATGATTATTGTGGAATTGTAGTAATTTTCCGACTGTTCTCTTGAATGCCTGTACTGGACAAGGCAAGGGAATCTATTGGCACAGCAGCCCCACCAAGACTGTTTTTCACCAGCCGCCACTGGTGCTGCTATTCCAACAGTAGCAGCATAGTATTAAATTATGTTGCTTACCTGGCTAGAATTATTTTTTTCTAAATGTGTAGCTTATAAGATCATTTCACTGCAGGTAGACATGCCATATATCCAAGACTTTTAAATCACTGATCATTTAAGTATCTGTGTGCATAAATATCACTTTTTGTTGGCCTTTATAGCAAATTTGAATTATTTGTTTTGTTAAAAAATATTTTATCTGCTATTAGTCATTATATCTTTCATTCAATGTGAGTCACCCCCCCCCCCCACCTTTTCAAATTCCATGGCTCTGCAGCGTATTTCATAGTTACAGAAAACCTCTTTTTGTTTGCTTACTGTATATGTCTAGGGTAATGCCTCTTAGTAAGTCCAAGTATCATGCGAATGTGTAATGTAAATATAATGGCATGCTCCTGTATTCTTTTATCAGCAGCTTCCTTCAGGCACTTTGCTCGAAAGTGATTGATAATATAGGGTGATTAAAAATTCACTCTCTCTCACTCAGCAGGACTGTTGAATAATTAAAAGCGAATGCAGTGTAGTAGCGCACAAATTTTACTAATACATAACACTCAATATTGGAAACTTGTCAGCAGGTGAATCAGCACTTCAGTCCAAGTCAGGTCTGGGAACATACACTGGTGCCATGCTTCGCTGAATCTACAACACCACGGAGTCGCCTTGGTTCCTAGATGGCAACCACTCAGTTCAACAACCAGATCAGCCTCACATCTCAGAGGTGACCATCTATTTGCTGCTGTCAGGTGTAGCATGCCTGTGCCCTTGGGCTTCTACAGCCAGTGGGGTCTTCAGCACTCAGGCACATGGATCATGCATAGATAAACACTCCACATGGCCAAAATGTCCAGGCTGATGCTCTCCCATAATGTAAGTGATAGTCCTCATCTAAGTCTCCCAAGTAACTTCTCTTTTGACACAAAGTCATTCCAGCGGCACCCAAGGATCCGCTGCAGAGTCCTCCAACCAAAGCTGTTCAGTCGTCATCTTCGCTAACCAGTTACCGTTCAAGTCTCATCGCCATACAGTAAGACAGGAAGCACCACGATTGTAAAGATTTGGAACTTCATTCTCCTGCAAATATGTCTGCATCGCCAAACACCTCTGTCCAGTGACATGACTCCATGAGCTCTTCATTGATCTCAAAGTCCGAGTGGCGAAAGGCATGAATGTCACCAAGATGTTGCCAAGATGAGTGAATGCCTCTTGATATTCAGCACTTTTATCACATACAGACGCACTTCTGATTGTTGAGTTGAGGAAGTTGTTAAAAGCCTGAATCTGAGTTTTCAGCCATGGGAGTCGCAAACCCAGACACTCCATCCTGACTCAGTTTCTCAAATGCTGCCATCAAGGCATCCATTGATTCTACAAAGATCACAGCATCGTCTAAGAAGTCTTGAACCTTTCCCTGCCAACAAAAGCCCCTAACTCACTGGCTTACACCAAACACCCAGTCCAGGCAAGCGTTGAACAGTGTTGGAGCCAGAACAAATACCTGACCAGTTTTCAGTGGGGAAAAACTCAGGGTCTCTGCCTCTGTTCCACATAGCACTCAAAGTAATCTGTGTATAGACTAGCTATGATGTCCACCAACTTCTTGGTGGTCCCCCAAATTCTCAGGATGTCGCACTTCAGTCCATCTCAGTTTATTTATATGATGCTAAATCATAAGGCACAGGAAACCTTTGCCACCCAGTGGGCAAGCATATTACTAACAGTGGTAATGAAAAATGTCCTCGGCCTTTTATGACAACAACAAGACCAGATCCAGTGGGGTGACTGTTTGCTGTGGCCATTCTAACAAAAGAGGGAGGTGATGGTCTCGTGGATAAAGCGTTGGGCTTGAGACCAGAGGATCCTCTGTCCAAATCCCGGCCTGACCGGAAAATCACTAAAGGCCCTGGGGCAAGGTCCCTAATCCCCTAGTTGCTCCAGATGTGTAGTAAGTACCTTGTATGGCAGCACCCTCACATCGGGGTGAATATGAGGCATTATTTGTAAAGCGCTTTGAGTGTCTGACGCAGATGGAAGGAAAAGCACTATATAAATGCAGTCCATTTATTTTTCTTAAGAAACAAAAAGCACAAGGTTGAAATGTCACACCTAACAGCCATACAATCCAGTGTTCACAATGACACGATAGTTTAAACTTGAGGATTAGAGTCTCTGTGGAATCATGGTTCTCCCCAGACAACATCACAGCACTGTTATACTCTGGCGTCATCTTGAGGTTTTTTTTTTTTGTTTTTTTTCTTTCTTTTTTGACAAGGCACAACATTGCTATTTCCCTGATTTGGCCCACTGTTGGGCCACTACAGACCACTACAATTTATAAAATGCTGGCCTGCTCGGGTCCCTACAAATATTCACCAAATTCTGTTTATTTTACCATTTTGTCCGATTGCAAAGTTGAATTTCTTAACATCTGCATGTCTTCAAACTTCAGCAGTTTTTGCACAAGGGAGAGATGGCTCCGACCACTTGCCATGACGAAAACACATTTGTTTTTGTCTCGCGCACGCTCCACTGAGGAAACAATAGCTGCACAATCAATGGGTCAGAGTCTGACAATTTACCCAGACTGTCAACAAATATGAGTAAATTATGTACTTTTATTTATTTTTTGGTGCTTTCTTGATGCATTTTGTAAATGCGGAAATGCGCTCCGACTTCAAAATGTGCCACTGTGAAATAAATCAAGTAAACCCTCTCTTCTTCTATGGTGTTTAATGGCAGCCGCCATCCTTATTGTTGTATTGCTGCCACCTTCTGCATCAGTCCGTTATAGCAGTACTATATCTCTGTCTTTCTAGTTTTTCAAGTATTTAAAAAGCCAACACTTCCCCTCCTATTTGACCCTATGTCGACAGTTCTTCCTACAGAAACTTCTTTCATGCCTAAAAGCAGGTCCCTTCGGGTGCTCCCTTGTTTTTGCACTCAGGGTCGCCACAGCAAATCCAAGGTGGATCTGCATGTTGAATTGGCACAGGTTTTACACCGGATGCCCTTCCTGACGTAACTCCACATTACATGGAGAAATGTGGCAGGGGTGGGATTTGAACCCAGAACCTTCTGCACTGAAACCAAGCGCATTAACCACTTGGCCACCACCCCTGCTATTCTTCTGAATTCTAAGCTCTTGCCTTTCTCTGGAATATTTACAATTACAATTCATGAGGACATCCCTAATTGCCAAAAGAATGTCCTAAATAAGGTCTTGCCGACTCATGGATGAACCTGTCCCAATGCTATTGATAGCTGACATAGTCAATTCATTGTACACTGTTTTTCATTAAATGTATTTAAGTAATATCACTGTGGGTGACATTACTGCCTGAGCATTCTTTAATCAAATCTATGATAGAAATGTACATTTAGCCGTTTTGGTTTCAATAAATGTTGTGGGCTCATGATTTGGGTGCTAATGTGACCTTAAGTAACTCATTGTCCAATATTTTGGAAATATGCCAAAAACACACCACCTCGGGTGATAATTTCCAACAGGACCGCTATACTAAACATTTCTGTGGAGAACTTTGGAAATAGTCTGCATTAGCAAGTGAGTGATTGTAGCTGATACCAGATCGGTCAGTGAGGCAGGAGTCTTCCCATAGTCCAAGTGGGAAACTTGACTTGCAGTCATTGCAGAGGACAAAATAAAGAACTAAAATTAAAAACGTATAAAACGTAATACAAACAGTCAGAACAAATTCAGCTGGGTTATTTCACAAGTGTCGAAGGAGGTTTTGGTCCTACTGTACTTTAACTGGCATAGGTTAAACATCATTATGCAAAACAAGATCCCAAGCTCAAAATTCTAATATAGACTGCACATGTGTTGATGCAAGTTCACAGCCATTCATACACATCATAACTATGGGTTCTTCCCATCCCTAGTTGAAACCCTGTACTCATGCAGTCCAAACAAACTGTAGTAAAAGCATGGAAGAGGAGTTATTGTCATTTTTACATTGGGTACAGCAGCTCAAGACTCATCAGACCAAGCAACATTTTTCAAACTTTCATTGTCACTTTTGATGAACCTTTGCACACTGTAGCATCAGTTTCAAGTTATTAGCTGACAACTGGCGTGGTTTGCTGTTGCTGTAGCCTGTCTGCTTAAAGATTCAGCCTTTTGTGTATTCAGAGACCTTCTTCTGTGTACCTTGGTTGTACCAAGTGGTTATTTGAGTTACTGGTGTCTTTCTATCAGCTCAAACCAGTCTGGCCATTTTTTTTTCTGACCCTTGCCATAAACAAAGCAGTTTGACCCAGAGAAGCATTACTTGCTGCATTCTTCTTTTTTTCGGACTAGTCTCTATAGACCTTAGAAATGGCTTAAAAATCCCAGTAGACCAGCAGGTATGCCGAAACCAAAGTCACTTGAATCACCTTTCTTTTTTTAGTTCTAATCTTACTTTAGACTTCAGCAAATTTTCTTGACCATGTCTGCATGCCTAAATCCACCAGGTTGCTACCTCTTGATTGATTAGGTGTTTGCTTTCATCAGCAATTGAACAGATTTGCCTACCGAAGGGACCAGCGAGTTCACATTGTCATATTCAACTTTTATCCATGTTTTTGGGGTCATCCTTCCAAACATCTGCTGGCAGCAGATATGATCACGACTCTACTCCAACATCCTCTAATTTGCCAAAACAATTGGTATCCGGGTCAGCCAAGTAACTGTACAGCTTATCTTTTTTTTCTTTTTCTAACTGTTGCTCATTTCTGAAAATCTTACTGTTTAACAATCAAGTTATTTTCAGACAGATTGTTTCAAAGCAGGTTTCACAGGGGCTATTTTCAGCTTCAAAAGCTGTCATCTCCAAAAGTGCAAAAAAACACTGAGAAAACTGGTCTTTTTTTTTTTTCTTTTTTGTGTACGCTGCCTCTTGATAATGTAATGTGAATCTTTGAACACTGAATACCTTTTAGTACCCTTCCCCATCCAGGGCAAGAGAGCTGTGGTTGATCAGGGAGGGGGTGTCCTCTACCCTGCAAGATGACATAGTTTAAAGTGAAAGTGATGTCTGCAGGTTGTACACTCAAGAAAATGAATATAATATTGATTTTGGATAATGTAGCATCACTGGATCCTCCTTGGTGCTGCCCTTGATGTACAGATTCTATTTACAGGATACTCACCATCCAGGAATTTTAAATGAGCTGATTCTTGCAGTAGCTAATGTGCCAGTGGAGTTTCTTAGACATGTGGGGAGAACAGCGATGCTTCCTGATTCAATGTTAAATGCCTGTCGGTTTGAATAGTTTGCCACAGTCAATATTTACATGCTGGTTACATGTAGATTGAGGGCCCTAACTTTATGTAGGGTGAATTACATATGGCACAAATGCATTTGGGCTGTCTTCTATAATGTTACTATGTATATGGTACGAAAAGTCAGTGCGCATCAGGGTCCTGTGTGCAAATTGGGCTGGATTATATGTCCACATTATTCATGGGCGTGTTGTGGGCATACCGCAAATGTAACCAGCCAGAATGACATCTGTCAGTCATTGGCTTTCAGCTGGAGTCCACCAATTTTGAGTTTGCTGTTATTAATTGGAAGCATTGAGAAGTGACAGGTTTTCTGTTAAGGGAAGGATTTTACATACACTTCAGGCAAACATGCCACAAAACACTGGAAATGTATTCACTGTGGTAACAGATGGATTAACTATGAGCACTATTAGAGCTGCAACAATTAATTGATTGATAATCGATTTAATCAATTTATCACCAAGTATTTTGGCAATCACATAATTGTTTTAGATTTTTTCTTATGTGCAATTTCTCAGTCGTGTTTTTCTGCTTTTTTCTGACTGTAAACTGAATATCTTTGGGTTGTTGATGAAACAGCACCTTTAGGAACATTATTTTGGGATTTGAAAACACTGATCTTATTTTTCACCATTTTCTGACATTTTGTGGGCCAAATAACTAATAAATAAATCAAAATATAAATAATCAGCAGGTTAACTGATGAAGAAGCTGTATTTTCCTGAATATAAATTGCAAAACATCACACTGGTGTATAAGCCTATATCTTTCCCTCTGTTCCTCCCTCCCTTCTAAAAAGGGTGTAAGTGTTCTGAAATCAAATCCTGAAACATTTTTAGGAGGAATTTCATGAAACTTAGTACAAGTCCTTGTTATAGGTTGGTAATGCGCATATTATCATATCTTTCGAGTTGGGCCCGTTTTATCAGAGTGATGGCCCTTGATTAATAAATCCAGACTCTGTCAGTTTCATCAGTGGGTGCCTGCATTCCAGAATCAACTCCTCTCACATTTTTAGGAGGAATTTTGTAAATCTTGGTGCAATTCCTTTTTACAGGTTGGGAATGCACATATTGTCATATTGACACATTTTGGCAGTTATGGCCCTTGATTAACAGACCCAGACACTGCCAGTTATATGAGTTGGTATCTGCATTCTGAAACCAACTATCACATACCTTGAAATGTCATCAGAATGTAGCAACCTCTTGTACCAAAGCAGCATTTACCAACGGCTGATATTGTGCTTTGAGAGCTCTCTTGTTATCGATGTAATCAGCTGTGCGATTTGGGAATTGGTCTGTTGTTTTAGTGTGCTTTTATTGTTGGCATTTCTTCTTTTATTATTGAAGTTTATTCTGTTTAGTGTTTTGACTCCTTGGACTGCCCAGTGTATTACTGCCCAGTCAGTATTATTATGATTAACCTGTTTATGCCCAGATTTTTTTAAATAAATGGAGAAAGTTGCATTAGTACCTTTGAGATTTTTTTTTTTTATTATTGTGAGTTGTACATGACAGTGATACACTTCAGCAACAATTGGTGCCAGTGGGGCAAAACAGGTTAATAACAAATATGATGCAGGACCTCCCAAACGAGTAAGAAAAAAAAAAAAGAAAAGAAAGAAAATATGGTACTTGTTAGTTGCAGCCCTATGAGAAGTGTGAACATTTCACTTTTTGCTTCAGGAAGAGCATTTGACATTTTCTTCCATATATAAGAGGTCTGTTAGAAAAGTATCCGACCTTTTTTTTTTTTTTGCAAAAACCTGATGGATTTGAATCACGTGTGCTTGCATGAGCCAACCTTGAACCTTCGCGCGCATGTGTGCATTTTTTCACGCCTGTCAATTGCGTCAGTTGATGGTAAGCAGCATTTGTGTGAGGTTGTGTGATGTGCTCTCGGCAGATTTTCATTGCAAAGAAAATGACAGAATGACTGGAGCAGCGCTTATGCATCAAATTTTGCCAGAAACTGGGCGACAGCCAGTTGGAAACCATGTGCAAGATTTAGACGGCTTTCTGTAGCTTTTCAGTCGTGTGACTATCCGAGAAATTATGGAAGAGGTGGGCATCATTTTTCGGAGTCCAGTATGTCCTGTGAGACTTCAACACGAAGGTGATTTTGCTCCGCCGTCAGCTTCAGCACGAATTTCACCGCCACTCTTTTCATGGCCAAATCTTCTGTCACAGTGGAATGTGCCGAAAAAGTGCTGATGTCCACCTCTTCCGCAATTTCTCGGATAGTCACACGATGGTCCCACATCACCACAGTGTTCACTTTGGAAATGACCTGGTCATTTCAGCATGTTGATGGCCGACCGGAGCGTGGGTAGCTCTCCACCGTTGTGCGGACGTCTTTAAACCGGTTGTACCACTGCTTAATCTGTGTGATGCCCATAGGATCGTCACCGAAAGCCGTCTGAATCTTCCGAATGGTGTCCACCTGGCTGTCGCCCAGTTTCTGGCAAAATTTGATGCAGTAGCGCTGCTCCAGTTGGTCCGTCATTTTCCTTGCAATGAAAAACCACCGAGAGCACTACACACCACCTCACACAAATGCTGCTTGTCAGCAAATGACGCAATCGACAGGCATGAAAAAATTCACGCATGCGCATGAAGGTTCAAGGTTGGCTCATGCAAGCACACGTGATTCAAATCCATCAGGTTTTTGCAAAAAAAAAAGAAAAAAAAGTTGGATACTTTTCTAACAGACCTCGTGTGTGTGTGTGTGTATATATATATATATATATATATATATATATATAGAGGTCTGTGAGAAAAGTATCCGACCTTTTTATTTTATGCAAAAAATATATGGATTTGATTCATATGTTTTTACGTCAGCTAAGCTTGAACCTTCGTGCGCACCTTCCACGCCTGTCGGTTGCGTCATTCGCCTGTGGGCAGGCTTTGAGTGAGCACTGGTCCACCCCTCTCATCGTTGTTTCATTGCGAGGAAATGGCGGAATGATTTGGCGGAATGATTTGAATTTTTTTCAGAAACTGTTAGAGACTGGCAGCTGGAAACCATTTGAAAACTTTATCTGGCTTTCGGTGAAAATTTTACGGGCTTCACAGAGAATAAGGAGTGTTACTACAGCTTTAAGGACTGCCCACAATGGCGCACGGCGCGCCGCGCTCTGAGCTGCCATCGAGAGGCAGAAACCACCACATCATTTCTAAACGGATCGCTGTGTGGAGCTGGGACCGTCGTGTGCAATTTCTCTGGTTATCACAAGAGCTGGACATCAGCCATTTTCCGGCAGATTTCACTTTTAACAAGAGATTTTGTCATGGAAAGCCGCACGGAGGCTTCACACGTCACGACCAATTCGCTGATGAAGCGAGACAAAGGAACAGCTCCATTTCGGAGTGTTAAAGGACAAGTTGGGACATGCCTATCTCGGCTTTCAGTGCTTACCAGTCGAGTGAGTATAAGAGAAATTGTGGAGAGCTGGGCTTGTCCCAACTTGTCCTTTAACACTCCGAAACGGAGGTGTTCCTTTGTCTCGCTTCATCAGCGAATCGGTCGTGACGCGTGAAGCCTCTGCGCGGATTTCCATGACAAAATCTCTTGTTAAAAGTGAAATCTGCCGGAAAATGGCTGATGTCCAGCTCTTGTGATAACCAGAGAAATTGCACACGACGGTCCCAGCTCCACACAGCCATCCATTTAGAAATGATGTGGTGGTTTCTGCCTCTCGATGGTGGCTCGGAGCGCGGCATTGTGGGCCGTCCTTAAAGCTGTAGTAACACTCCTTATTCTCTGTGAAGCCCGTAAAATTTTCACCGAAAGCCAGATAAATTTTTCGAATGGTTTCCAGCTGCCTGTCTCTAACAGTTTCTGAAAACATTCTGATGGAAAAAAAGCCCAAATCATTCCGCCATTTCCTCGCAATGAAACAACGACGAGAGGGGTGGACCAGTGCTCACTCAAAGCCTGCCCACAGGCGAATGACGCAACCGACAGGCATGGAAAAACTCACGCATGCGCACGAAGGTTCAAGCTTGGCTGACGTAAAAACATATGAATCAAATCCATATATTTTTTGCATAAAATAAAAAGGTCGGATTCTTTTCTCACAGACCTCGTGTGTGTGTATATATATGTATGTACGTATGTATGTATGTATGTATGTATGTATGTGTATATTTCTTATTGTTACATGGGAAACAAGGTACCAGTAGATTCTCACAAATCCAACAAGACCAAGCATTCATGATATGCACACTCTTAAGGCAATGAAATTGGGCTATTAATAAAAAAAAAGTATAAAAGGGGGTGTTCACAATCATAGTAGTGTGGCATTCAGTCAGTGACTTCGTCAGTTTTGTGGAAAAAACAGGTGTGAATCAGGTGTCCCCATTTAAGAATGAAGCCAGCACCTGTTGAACATGGTTTTCTCTTTGAAAGCCTGTGGAAAATGGGACATTCAAGACATTGTTCAGAAGAACAGCGTAGTTTGATTTAAAAAGTTGAGTGGAGAGGGGAAAACTTATTCGCAGGTGCAGAAAATTATAGGCTGTTCATCTGCAATGATCTCCAATGCTTTAAAATGGACAAAAAAAACAGAGACGTGTGGAAGAAAACAGGAAAACAACGATCAAAATGGATAGAAGAATAACCAGAATGGCAAAGGCTCACCCATTCATCAGCTCCAGGATGATCAAAGACAGTCTGGAGTTACCTGTAAGTGCTGTGACAGTTAGAAGACCCTGTGTGAAGCTAATTTATTTGCAAGAATCCCCCGCAAAGTCCCTCTGTTAAATAAGACATGTGCAGAAGAGGTTACAGTTTGCCAAAGAACACATCAAGTGGCCTAAAGAGAAATGGAGGAATATTTTGTGGATTGATGAGAGTAAAATTGTTCTTCTTGGGTCCAAGAGCCGCAGACAGTTTGTGAGATGACCCCCAAACTCTGAATTCAAGCCACAGTTCACAGTGAAGACAGTGAAGCATGGTGGTGCAAGCATCATGATATGGGCATGTTTCTCCTGCTATGGTGTTGGGCCTATATATCGCGTACCAGGTATCATGGATCAGTTTGGATATGTCAAAATACTTGAAGAGGTCATGTTTCCTTATGCTGAAGAGGACATGCCCTTGAAATGGGTGTTTCAACAAGACAATGACCCCAAGCACACTAGTAAATGAGCAAAATCTTGGTTCTAAACCAACAAAATTAATGCCTCGCAGATGTGAAGAAATCATGAAAAACTGTGGTTATACGAGGTCTATTAGAAAACTATCCAACCTTATTGCGAGAGTTTTTTCACGCCTGTCTGTTACGTCATTCGCCTGTGGGCAGTCTTTGAGTGAGGAGTCGCCCACCCTCTCGTCGTTTTTGGTCGATAATGGTAGTGTTGCCGTAAGGACGGCCCACGGCACCTGACGGCGATCTGTGCTTCGAGGTGGCAGCGTCTCGCCGTTTCAAGTTGAAAACTTCCACATTTCAGGCTCAGTTGACCCAGTAAGTCTTCAGAGAACAGAGAACTTTCAGAAGAAGTCAGCATGAGGACTTTATTCGGACATTTCATTGTTAACGGACATTTTGTAATGAAAGAACGTGCGGGCAGAGTCGCATGTCGGGCCGGACCCGACCGCGGGGGGTCGCGACAGGAAAAACACCTCCATTGGAAACTTTAACGAGCAAGTTGGAACATGCCCAAGCTGTTAAACAATTTCTCAGTTACTCACTTGTTGAAAGCCATCAAAAGCCGCCTGAATTTTACAAATGGTTTTCAACACGGAGGTGTTTTTCCTGTCGCGGCGCACACAGATTTGCCGAGTCGTCACGGAAACGACTCGGCGAATTTGCGCGCACGTCTTTCATTAAAAAATGTCCTTAAACAGTGGAATGTCCGCATAAAGTCCTCATGCCGGCCTCTTCTGAATCTTCTCTGTTCTCTCACGATGTCCTGGGTGAATTAAGCCTTAAATTAGGATGTTTTCAGGTCGAAACAGGCCGACGATGGCGCCTGGAAGCGCTGCAGGACGTCCCAGTCCGTGGGAAGTCCTTACACCGACAGAAACACCCCCTAATCTCTCATCTGCCGTTAAACTTTTCACCGAAAACCATCTTAATTTCTCGAATAGTGTCCACTCGGATATTCCTCACAGGTCCAGAAAAAATGTTGATAAAGCAACGCGCGCCATCTCGAGCAGCGTGTGAAACAAAGGAATTCAGCCGAGAGGGCGGGACCACATCTCACTCAAGGCCTGCCCACAGGGAAATGACGCCACCGACGCGTGAAAAAACTCACGCATGCGCACGAGGGTTCAAGCATGATTGGTATAATCGCATGTCATTCAAATCCATATAGTTAAAAAAAAAAAAAGGGTCGGTTTATTGTCTAATAGACCTCGTACAACTAAATACTAGTTTACTGATTCACAGGATTGCTAAAAAAGCAGTTTGAACATAATAGTTTTGAGTTTGTAGCATCAACAGCAGATGCTACTATTATTGTGAACACCCCCTTTTCTGCTTTTTTTTTTATTATTATGAACACTACTGTATATGTATATATATGTATGTATGTATATATACACTCAACAAACATATAAACACAACACTTTTGGTTTTGCTCCCATTTTGTATGAGATGAACTCAAAGATCTAAAACTTTTTCCACATACACAATATCACCATTTCCCTCAAATATTGTTGACAAACCAGTCTAAATCTGTGATAGTGAGCACTTCTCCTTTGCTGAGATAATCCATCCCACCTCACAGGTGTGCCATATGAAGATGCTGATTAGACACCATGATTAGTGCACAGGTGTGCCTTAGACTGCCCACAATAAAAGGCCACTCTGAAAGGTGCAGTTTTGTTTCATTGGGGGGGATACCAGTCAGTATCTGGTGTGACCACCATTTGCCTCATGCAGTGCAACACATCTCCTTCGCATAGAGTTGATCAGGTTGTCAATTGTGGCCTGTGGAATGTTGGTCCACTCCTCTTCAATGGCTGTGCGAAGTTGCTGGATATTGGCAGGAACTGGTACACGCTGTCGTATATGCCGGTCCAGAGCATCCCAAACATGCTCAATGGGTGACATATCCGGTGAGTATGCCGGCCATGCAAGAACTGGGACATTTTCAGCTTCCAAGAATTGTGTACAGATCCTTGCAACATGGGGCCGTGCATTATCCTGCTGCAACATGAAGTGATGTTCTTGGATGTATGGCACAACAATGGGCCTCAGGATCCTGTCACGGTATCTCTGTGCATTCAAAATGCCATCAATAAAATGCACCTGTGTTCTTCGTCCATAACAGACGCCTGCCCATACCATAACCCCACCACCACCATGGGCCACTCGATCCACAACATTGACATCAGAAACCGCTCACCCACACAACGCCACACACGCTGTCTGCCATCTGCCCTGGACAGTGTGAACCGGAATTCATCCGTGAAAAGAACACCTCTCCAACATGCCAAATGCCAGCGAATGTGAGCATTTGCCCACTCAAGTCGGTTACGATGACGAACTGGAGTCAGGTCGAGACCCCGATGAGGATGACGAGCATGCAGATGAGCTTCCCTGAGACGGTTTCTGACAGTTTGTGCAGAAATTCTTTGGTTATGCAAACCGATTGTTTCAGCAGCTGTCTGAGTGGCTGGTCTCAGATGATCTTGGAGGTGAACATGCTGGATGTGGAGGTCCTGGGCTGGTGTGGTTACACATGGTCTGTGGTTGTGAGGCTGGTTGGATGTACTGCCAAATTCTCTGAAATGCGTTTGGAGACGGCTTATGGTAGAGAAATGAACATTCAATACATGAGCAACAGCTCTGGTTGACATTCCTGCTGTCATCATGCCAATGGTACGCTCCCTCAAATCTTGCGACATCTGTGGCATTGTGCTGTGTGATAAAACTGCACCTTTCAGAGTGGCCTTTTATTGTGGGCAGTCTAAGGCACACCTGTGCACTAATCATGGTGTCTAATCAGCATCTTGATATGACACACGTGAGGTGGGATGGATTATCTCAGCAAAGGAGAAGTGCTCACTATCACAGATTTAGACTGGTTTGTGAACAATATTTGAGGGAAATGGTGATATTGTGTATGTGGAAAAAGTTTTAGATCTTTGAGTTCATCTCATACAAATGGGAGCAAAACCAAAAGTGTTGCGTTTATATTTTTGTGTGTGTGTGTGTGTGTGTGTCTTTTCAAGAAGGTCATGGGATCGATTTCCACCTGTGCCCTTCCTTTGTGGAGTTTGCATGTTCTCCCCATGTTTGCATGGGTTTCCTCTGGGTGCTCCGGTTTCTTACCACACTTAAAGACATGCAGGTTAGGTGAATTGAAAACTATAATTCCCCAGGTCTCCCTTGCGAAAGAGATCTTGATCTCAATGGGACTAACCTGGTCAAACTTTCTGCTTCCTGTCAAACGTGTGGCAGCAGCATTTTGAACCAATTGGAGACCTCAAATGCTGGACTGCGGTAAACCAGAAAATAGAACATTGCGGTAGTCCAATCGAGAAGAAACAAATGCATGAATCAGGATCTCAGCATCAGCCGCATACAGGATGGTATGAATCTTCGCTATATTTTGCAGGTGGAAGAAAGTATCTTCGCTATATTTTGCAGGTGGAAGAAAGTAGTCTTTGTAGTATCTTTAATGTGGAGGTCAACAGACAATGTAGGATCAAAAATTACCCCAAAGTTCCTCACTTTGTCAGTGTGATGTATGACAAACGAGTCTAGGCTAAGTGTTAACTGGTCAAATTGATGCTGATGTCTCACTGGACCAAAAAACATCATTTCAGTCTTATCAGAGTTTAAAAGCAAGAAGTTGCTAGACATCCAGCTTTTCACTGATGCTAGGCAATCTTCTAAGGATTTCATGTGGATGAGATTACCACCAGTTATTGCATGTATAACTGAGTATCTTCAGCATAGCAGTGAAAAATAATCCCAAAACACCGCAATATGTGCCCAAGGGGTGCTATACGAGGTCTGTTAGACACTATCCGACCTTTTTATTTTTTGCAAAAACTATATGGATTTGAATTATGTGCGCTTGCATCAGCCAAGCTTGAACCTTCGTGCGCATGCGTGAGTTTTTTCACGCCTGTCGGTTGCGTCATTCGCCTGTGAGCACACTTTGAGTGAGCAGTGGTCCACCCCCCTCGTCGGATTTTCATTGTGAGGAAAAGGTCTGAACGATTTGGAGCTTTGCTGCATCAAATTTTTGCAGAAACTGTGAGAGACAGCCAGGTGGAAACCACTCGGAAGATTCAGACGGCTTTCAGGGACGATTCTGTGGGGATCACACAGATTAAGGAGTGTTACAACCGGTTTAAAGACGGCGCACAATGGCGGATGGCGCGCCACGCTCCGAGCGGCGATCGACAGGCTGAAATGACCAGATCATTTCCAAACTGAACGCTGTGTTGATCCGGGACGTCGTCTGACTACTACAGAAATGGCAGAAGAGGTGGCCATACCACTTTTTCAGCACATTCCACTGTTACAGGAGTTTTGTCATGGAAAGAGGAGCGGCAGAATTCGCCACGGAGCCGCTAATGGTGCTGAACAAAAGCACCTCCGTGTTGTTCTCACAGGACATGTAACATGCCCAGCTCTTGCACCATTCGGAAGATTCAGACGGCTTTTGGTGGCTTTTCAGTCGTGTGACTATCCGAGAAATTGTTGACGAGCTAGACATGCCACAACATGTCCTGTAAGGCTTCATCACGGCGTTGCTTTTTGTCCCGCGCCATTAGCGGCTCTGTCCTGATGCGCGAATTCCTCCGCACGTCTTTTCATGACAAAAACTCCTGTAACAGTGGAATGTGCCGAAAAAGTGGTATGTCCACCTCTTCTGCCATTTCTGTAGTAGTCAGACGACGTCCCGGATCAACACAGCGTTCAGTTTGGAAATGATCTGGTCGTTTCAGCCTGTCGATTGCCGCTCGGAGCACGGCGCGCCCTCCGCCATTGCTGGAGCTGTTACCTCCACGACCTGATCCTGTATGAGCAGTTGAAGATGAGTGAGTATTTTTGTGTTTCTGAGAGGGTAATATTTGTTCACGCTACATGCCTTGCAATTTCAGGGGTAACATTTTCAAATACATGCAATTAAATGTGATGAATTAATAGCAAAGCTTGTAATTAGATTTCTTTAATTGCCTGACAGCTGTCTGTCTGTCCATCTATCTATCTGTATGGATGGATGTCGTTCCTGGAATCTCAAAGTATTTGTCTATTTATCTAAATAGATAGATCTACACACATGACACCTTGTGCAGGATACAAAAATTGTACGAGGGAATTAATTGTTGTTCCGTGCATACTGCAGTATAACGTGCATTTCTTTACAATAGAGGAGTAACGCACATTCCTATCACTTCACTTATTTGGGAATAAAATGTGCTGACTGAAACCTTCTTCCTGTAACTTGCAGTTTTGTACTCACATTCATGCTTTCAAAGTTATAAAGTTGAAGCCCAATTCTGTTGTTTGATGTTACCTTTTGTCCACTTTTGTTACCTTCTTACCCTCCCTACACATTTTATTTGATTTTCAGCTTCATGTCCTCTTTCTGTCATCCTCCATCTCTCTGCTTATATTCATGTAATAAATAAATTACAGCTGACACAGTTCTTTGAGAAACTCGAGCAATAATGGTCCTTGAGGCAAATTATCCTTCTTCAATGAGTCATCTCACTTATGGAAGTATTATACGCTTGAGCAGTGCAGCAAATTTAAATTCATTTTCATTTGTATAGCGCCATATCACAACAGAGTTGCCTCAAAGCGCTTCACACAGGTAAGGTCTAACCTTACCAACCCCCAGAGCAACAGTGGTAAGGAAAAACTCCCTCTGAGGAAGAAACCTCAAGCAGACCAGACTCAAAGGGGTGATCCTCTGCTTGGGCCATGCTACAAAACATAAATTACAGAACAATTCACAGAACAATTCGCAGATGAATATACAAGAAATGCAATTGGCGCACAGGACAGGAGGATCGCCAACACGAACACAACTCCCATCTCTGGATGGAGCTGCACCTTAAACAGAGAGAAAAAACAGAATCAGGCATCAGAAAGACAAGAAATGCTGTATAATTTGTCAGCATTAAACAAGAAAAACAGAGAAATACTAAGGTGATCGCCGGCCACTAGCCCTAAACTTCACTAAAAGACCCAGAATTTAGGTAAAGTTGAGGCCACAGCCCACTCCAATTACTAATAAAATGAATTAAGAGTAAAAAGCATAAAATAAAACTGTACCAGTATGCTAGCCATATGAAAGGGAAAATACGTACGTCTTAAGTCTGGACTTGAAAGTCTCCACAGAATCTTACTGTTTTATTGATGCAGGGAGATCATTCCACAGAACAGGGGCACGATAAGAGAAAGCTCTGTGACCCGCAGACTCCTTATTCACCTTAGGAACACAAAGTAGTCCTGCACCTTGAGAACATAAAGCCCGGGCCGGTACGTAAGGTTTAATTAGGTCAGCTAGGTAGGAGGGTGCCAGTCCATGAATAATTTTATAGGTTCGTAGCAGAACCTTAAAGTCTGATCTCACTGGGACAGGAAGCCAGTGAAGGGATGCCAAAATGGGTGTAATGTGGTCGAACTTTCTGCTTCATGTCAGAAGTCTGGCTGCAGCATTTTGAACCAATTGGAGACCCCTAATGCTAGACTGTGGTCAACCAGAAAATAGAACATTGCAGTAGTCCATTCTAGAAGAGATAAATGCATGGATCAGGATCTCAGCATCAGCCATAGACAGGATGGGACGAATCTTCGCTATATTTCGCAGGTGGAAGAAAGCAGTCCTAGTAATATTTCTAATGTGGAGGCCAAAGGACAACGAAGGATCAAAAAATACCCCAAGGTTCCTCACTTTGTCAGTGTGATGTATGACACACGAGCCAAGGCTGAGCGTTAACTGGTCAAATTGATGCCGATGTCTCACTGGACCAAGAACCATCATTTCAGTCTTATCAGAGTTTAAAAGTAGGAAGTTTCTAGACATCCAACTTTTCACTGCTGCAAGGCAGTCTTCTAAGGATTTTATGTGAACGAGATTACCAGCAGTTATTGGCATGTATAACTGAGTATCATCTGCATAGCAGTGAAAGGTAATCCCAAAACGCCGCAATATGTGCCCAAGGGGTGCTGTATAAAGGGAGAAAAGCAGGGGGCCTAAGACCGACCTTTGTGGAACCCCAAATTTCATGTCACTAAGGTTAGAGGTAGTGTTACTGTACAAAACACAGTGAGAACAACTGGTCAAGTATGACGTCAGCCACGCAAGGGCACTCCCAGTAATCCCAAAATGATTTTCCAGCCTATCAAGTAGAATATGATGATCCACTGTATCAAATGCAGCACTGATATCTAACAGCAAAAGAACCGTAGTGGGTCCGAATCCATTGTAAGCAGAAGATCATTCACCACTTTAGTGAGAGTCGTCTCTGTGAATTGATATTTTCTAAAAGCAGACTGCAGTGGCTCAAAGAGATTATTCTCAGTAAGATAGTCTACGAGCTGCCGTGACACCACTTTTTCCAGAATTTTAGAGAAAAATGATAGATTTGATATCGGCCGATAGTTTGTCAATACACTAGGGTCAAGATTAGGTCCTTGGCAATATTTACAGAAGCACAGAGAAATGTGTGTTGGGTGTGTATCTCCATTTCAGAATGGCTACCTTTGTGTTGTTTCAAATATTTTGTGGTATTCAGGGACTGTAATGTTGGTGGAGGGGACTATTCCACATAACTCTATGAAATCCTATTATCTATTTTTATGATTTTATATATGATAAGAAATGCCATGAAATTGATGCTAATCTTTTTATTTTTTTCTCAGTTCTCCTTTCCTTGGTGGTGTAGTAAGGTGTTGCCTTTGTCTAAGTGAAGGTACACAATCGTTTGATTATTTTTTTTACAGTTAAAGGTCGTCTCCTTCCAATTATCCCAGCAGATAGAAAGGGGTTCCCTGTTGTCCTGATTATTTTTGTCAGGTTGACTTTTTGTGAAAAGAATGCGATGGCTATCATAGCTACCGAAACAAGTCTTGGGTAATTGTTCTTTGTGTTGCCATTTACTGCTATCCATCCATCCATTTTCCATACCCGGTTATTCCAATTAAGGGTCTCCGGGGGGGTTGCTATCCCAACAGTCATGCGGCATGAGGCAGAGTACACCCTGCGCAGGACGATAGTCTATCACAGGCCACATATCAACAGACAAACATATGTTATAATGAAAAAAAGTCCCGTAACGTGCATGTCTTTGGATGTGGGAGCACATGGAGAGAACCCACGCAAATACAGGGAGAACATGCAAACTCTACACAGAAATGCTGCAGGTGTGAATCTAACCCACAACCTTCTTGCTGTGAAGCAACTGTGCCAACAGAAGTAATTATTTTCTTATGACAAGATACAGCATATGATGTTGAGGCCAGTGTTAATCACGTTTTAATAATGTTTTCTCAATGTTCTGCTGGAGATGTTGCAGTGTTGCTTCTGAAACCTGTGTGTAGACCATATTAGTGTAAAAAAATTGGAATGTGGAATTTTCAAGGTTGCCAGTGAGCAATTGGCAGACACACTTCTTATTAATGGACTCTGTGACCTGACAGTTGTTAGTGTCCTTCACAGCTGGGCTAGAATAATTTCTACAAGAGAAGTTAAGTGAAAGTCAAGGCAGCGGTGTAAATATAGACGGTACAGGCAGTGAAGGTGTGGTTTGATAGAGAATGGGCCTCAGAAAAACATCGCTATTTGGTATATATATAATGCGCAAAACAGCAAACCTTTCTCTGTCATAGTTTTCAGAAGTCACTCGCAAACAATAACAAAAATGCATAAACTAAAAAAAGAAAAACTATAAGAAACTGTAAAACCTATTCCGTTAAGGTGTAATTGGTATTTTTGTTCTATATGGAGATGCAGTAATAATTGCTGGGTGATGTGTAAATTCATGATCACTGTATCTATTTGAATATTTGGATATACGATGTGATGGGATCCTCCCATCAAGGCCTAGATCTGGAGTTGGTGAATGCAATTTTTGTAGTACTATAGTAGGTGACTCAGTACACGAGGCTTGTAGTTTGAATTTCTTCCTGCATGGGAAATTGAGTGAGAGGGTTTGCATTTAAGAGACATGGTTTGCTACTTAATGATAAATTTGACATGATAATGTCACCATAAAGACAACAAAATCAGATTTTGGTTCCAGCAGCGTATTTTCTTGACTTTTTTTGTAACCATGACATTTGTCTTCCTTCTCGACTCACACTTGTTCTACTTAACTTGTGTGAAGTCCTGGAACAAGTAGTTTAAGGTACTGGATACTGTGCGCATTGTTGTTGTGCAGTTTTTGTTTTTTTTGTTTTTTTAATGACGTAAAAGGGAAATGGAACAAAGCAATCAGAGGTTATATGGGTTTGATGCGGTAACACATTAGTGTGTACATAATTGGTTTTAGAAGCCTTCTTTGTATTATTTTTTCATGTCTCTAGGTCGGCTGTGAGAAGGCATTACTTCAGTGGTCTAATCACTTTGCCCTCTTCACTCATGATCGAACTCCATCAAGGGCTCCTCTTCAGTCTCCCTGTACCTTATTGCTCTCAAGAGGATGCTCATAAATAATGCCATTTATTGACCAGTGAGTTTAGACTGAATCAGCATTGCCGTGATGGCATTGAAATTCCGCTGCTCCCATTCGACACTTTAAGAGCCATTGATGCTTTTCATTCCGCTGATTAAAACACTATGCAGATAGGGATGGTTTTTTTCTTCATTGTCTGCAAATTATATGATGTGTTTGCATGCTTGTGTGCTTTTGTGTCAGAATGGTAGACTGCAAACATGATGACTAACTCCAGTGAATTCAGATGATGAAGTAGCTTGTATTTCATTAGCATAGTTAGCTTTGTTTTCTCAAGCTCTGAAAAACCCAGCCATCATTTAATTTATTCCTTACATCTCATTCATTTATGCAGCCATCTGTTGTTGGCCCTTATTACATTACATTCCTTTCCCTTTGTTCTCTTTTGTCTGTCTGTTGTGCTTCATTGTGTGTCCCATTGGTTTGCTGATCAGGTTGTGCAGTAAATTCTTTAATTAAATTTGCCAAGGTATTTGCATTTACACAAATTGTCTAAGAAGGGGAGGAGTCTTTTTTTAAACAAATTAGTTTTTCAAAGTTTGTTGCTTAATGGCGACCATTATTTATTTTTTTTCATGTTGTAGAGCACAGCGGCACAAGTAGTTAGTATGCTTGCTGCCCAGTAAGAAGATCTTGGTTCAAGACCACGGTATCCCATTGTCATTGTACGTCATCTGGAGTTACGTCAGGAAGGGCATCAAGTGTAAAATATGTGCTAAATCAACATACAGTTTAGGTGAATTGGAAAGTTTGTAATTGTCCAGGTCCTCCTTGTAAAATAGATCTTGAACTTAATGGGACTAACCTTAAAATAGAGGTTAAATGTAGAATGAGAGATGACAAAGTAAGTTAACATGCTTTTGAGATTATAATGTAACATTATGTTGAAAATTATCTTTTTAAAATCTGGGTTGAAAATACAGTCAAAATCAAGCTCAGGCAAAAATACTTTGAAATGTGTCCTTTGACGGCTTGCTATATTTTCTGAACAACCTGAATGTCTGAATTATATATAAGTTGTTGCAAAAGTGTATTAGACTGAGTTGAAATTTCAATAGTTTTGAATTGATAAACTTGGTCGGTGACACAGGTGTGAGGGCAGTCCCAAAAGCTGAATACAATAACACTAACAGAAAGTCGGTATCCGGTTGTTAAGCGCTGATGTAACGCATCACGTGATAAATCTGTTTCCGGGTCCAAAGACCTCCAAGTTTACAATTAAAGTTACGTCTGTATGATCCTTTTAAGGATTTACAGTTTAAGTTTAGTTTGTGTTTACATTGTGCGCAAACCTGCGTCCCTCCCTTCTCCACCTCCGTTAAACACTATATATACATATACAGACGAGGTCTGTCCAAAAAGTAACGGACCTTTTTATTTTTTTCAAAAACTATATGGATTTGAATCAAGTGTGATTGCATCAGCCAAGCTTGAACCTTCGTGCGCATGTGAGTTTTTTCACGCCTGTCGGTTGCATCATTCGCCTGTGAGCAGGCTTTGTGTGAGCAGTGGTCCACCCCCCTCGTCGGATTTTTATTGCGAGTAAAATGTCTGAACGATTTGGAGCTTTGCTGCATCAAATTTTTCCAGAAACTGTGAAAGACAGTTAGGTGGAAACCATTCGGAAAATTCAGATGTCTTTCAGGGACGATTTTATGGGGATTACACAGATTAAGGAGTGCTCCAGCCGGTTTAAAGACCGCCCACAGCGTCTGAGAGCGCGGTGCACTCTGAGCGGCGATCGGCAGGCTGAAACCCCGCTGAAACAACCAGATCACTTCCAAAGTGAAGTCTTTGTTGATCCGGGACGTTGTCTGACTACCACAGAACTAGGAAGAAGACGTGGACGGAATGGAAGGAGAAGCAGAGGAATGCGCCACAGAGCTGCGAATGGCGCAGACAAAAGCACCTCCATGTTGGTCTCACAGGACGGCTTTCAGATGGCTTTCGGTGGCTTTTCAGTCGTGTGACTATCCGAGAAATTGTGGATGAGCTGGACATACCAGAACATGTCCTGTGAGGCTTCATCACGGCGTTGCTTTGCGCCATGCGGCTCCGTCTCGACGCGCGGATCCCTCCGCTCCTCTTTCCATGACAAAAACTCCTGTAACAGTGGAATGTGCTGAAAAAAGTGCTGATGTGCACGTCTTCTGCCATTTCTGTGGAAGTCAGACGACGTCCCGGATCAACAAAGCCTTCACTTTGGAAATGATCTGGTTGTTTCAGCCTGTCGATTGGTGCTCGGAGTGCGCCGCACTCTCAGACGCTGTGGGCGGTCTTTAAACCGGCTGTCACACTCCTTAATCTGTGTAATCCCCATAAAATCATCCCTGAAAGCCATCTGAATTTTCCGAATGGTGTCCACCTTGGAGGTCTCTCACAGTTTCTGGAAAAATTTGATGCAGCAAAGCTCCAAATCGTTCAGACATTTTATTCGCAATAAAAATCAGACGAGAGGGGTGGTCCACTGCTCACACAAAGCCTGCTCACAGGCGAATGATGCAACCGACAGGCGTGAAAAAACTCGCGCATGCGCACGAAGGTTCAAGCTTGGCTGATGCAATCACACGTGATTCAAATCCATATAGTTTTTGAAAAAATAAAAAGGTCCGTTACTTTTTGAACAGACCTCGTATGTATGTGTACATATATATGTATGTGTACGAGGTCTGTTCGAAAAGTATCCGACCTTTTTATTTTTTTCAAAAACCATATGGATTTGAATCACGTGTGATTGCGTCAGACAAGCTTGAACCCTCGTGCGCATGCGTGAGTTTTTTCACGCCTGTCGGTTGCGTCATTCTCCTGTGAGCAGGCTTTGAGTGAGGTGTGGTCCACCCCTCTCGTCTATTTTTTATTGCGAATAAATGTCTGAACGATTTGGAGCTTTGCTGCATCAATTTTTTTCCAGAAACTGTGAGAGACCTCCAGGTGGACACCGTTCGGAAAATTAATATGGCTTTCAAGGACGATTTTATGGGGATTACACAGATTAAGGAGTGATCCAGAAGGTTTAAAGACCGCCAACAACTGCTGAGAGCGCGGCTCCCAGCCCATATCGACAGGCTGACACCCCGCTGGAACAACCAGATCATTTCCAACGTGAAGGCTTTGTTGATCCGGGACCTCGTCTGACTTTCACAAAAAGGCTGAAGATGTGGACATCAGCACTTTTTCGGTACATTCCACCGTTACAGGAGTTTTTGTCATGGAAAGAGGAGCGGAGGGATGCGCCACGGAGCCGTTCATTACGCGGGACAAAACCACCTCGATGTTGGTCTCACAGGACAGCTTAAAGGTGGATTTCAGATGGATTCCGGTTGCTTTTCAGTCGTGTGATTATCCGATTGTGATTGTGCATGAGCTGGACCTGCCCCAACATGTCCTGGAAGGCTTCATCACGGCGTTGCTTTGCGCCATGCAGCTCCACCGCGACGCGTGGAATTCCTCCGTACGTCTGTCTCAGTGTGCCGAAAAAATGCTGATGTCCACTGTTTTCACAATTCCTGTGCTAGTCAGATGACATATCGGATCAAGACAGCGTCCAGTTTAGAAATGAACGGCACATTCCACTGTTACAGGAGTTTTTGTCATGGAAAGAGGAGCATGGCCGGGCCTGATCCTGTAGAACTTTGTACCGAAAATGTCCATTCAAAAGTTCGGCGTCTTTCTGCATTTTGTTTTGTTATGCATTGCATAGCCTGTACTTTTCTCGATCCTCGTGTCGTTTTCTGTGTGAACTCAGCTATCAGCAGGAAGCAGCAGCATAAGCTCGCCCCCGACTGACGCTTTCAAAATAAAAGGCAACGAGCAACAGTCATAAATGGCTAAAAAAACAACAGCAACAAAAAAACGCAGCGTTAAGGGGAGGAACAAAATTGTCGGCGATAATGACCTCAATAATTAACGCAACGTTAGCGCGTTAACGTTGCCCAGCCCTAATATATATATCAGAATCGGAAGAAGTTTATTGTCATTGCCAATGAACAGGATTCACAGACTAGGAATTTGCTTCGATATAATGGTGCAACATTAAACAGAGAGCAATATAAAATGCTAAGATAAAATATATAATATGTGGCAAAATAAGATAAAATATAAGATAAAAAATGACATATGAAATATGAAAGGCTGTGTGCAACAGAAAAACAGAAAGAGAAACAGAAAAAAAAAACAGTGCAGTGGGAGGAGTGCAATTAATACCAAAGTACATTGTCTAAAGTGACCCATGATAAAATGATAAAGTGACAGGGTTAAGGTGACTGAGTTATGAGGAGTTCATGAGTCTAACGGCAGAGGGGAAGAAACTGTTCTTATGGTGGGAGGTTCTGGTCCGGATGGACCGTAGCCTCCTGCCCAAGGGGAGTGGTTTGAATAGACTGTGTGCAGGGTGAGAAGGGTCAGCTGTGATCTCTCTCTCTCTCTCTCTCTCTCTCTCTCTCATATATATATATATATATATATATATATATATACGTGTGTGTTGTGTGGGCCGCTGAAGAGGAGGTACTGCTGGCCCACCACCACCAGAGGGCACCCTGCCTGGAGTGCGGGCTCCAGGCACCAGAGGGCGCTGCCGCCTCACAGGAGCAGCCGGGGTGACAGCTGACACTCATCACCTATGACAGCTGTCACCACTCATCTGATCTGCATCGGTATATCAGCAAGACGTCATCTCCACCTCTTTGCAGAGATATCGTTCTACCGAGGAGGTAACGAACTCAGCCGTTGTGTTGTCTTTCAGACAGTGACTTTGTTGCTTGTGTTTTGACAGTGGTTGGTGAGTACTTGCAGCTGGAGACTGTATTGAACCCTTTTTGATAAGTACTCACATTTTCCTGACAAGAGGTGGAGGTGGTTTTTTTCAACATCCGTGTTGCTGGGTGCAAACGCACCCACATCTAACTGTTTTTGTTCCTCGCCAGCAGTACCAGATCCGACAAGCGGAGGCAGTGGCCACCTGGGAGTTCGGGACTTGGCGGCTCCAGTATTCCCGGGGTTCGGTGGCGGAGGAAATCGTGTGGTTCCGGTTCTGCTTTGGACAGACGTCTCCTATCTTCGAGCCTGCCCACATGACACCTTTGTGAATTGACTTTATTATTTTCTATTGTAATCTGTTGTGCTTGTTGTGCTTATTTCACAACAGTAAAAGTGCTATTTGACTTCCTCCATTGTCCATTCATTTGCGCCCCCTGTTGTGGGTCCGTGTTCCAACACTTTCACAACACGTGTGTGTGTGTGTGTATGATACTGGTGCTCCCTTGAATTGAAAGAAAACACTTTGTTTCCAGTTTTACATATGCATAACTGTTATTTTTTTATACCCCCCAAACCAAGTACTGGTACTTGGGTGTACAACTAGTATATTAGAGTGAGGGGTATCTCTTTGTGATCTCTCTATTTAAATCCACAGTTTTAAGCTCATGAGTGTGCTTTTTGTCTTTTTCCTATTTTACAGCAGTACTGCACACTGACTAATCGAACGTTTGAACACTGTGAACTTGTCCTTGAGTTACCTCAAGCCGTGTTCTGAACTAATTTCATGTCCTAATGCAGCCACCATGGAGTTTGGTTTACTAATAGGTTTTGGTGACTCAGGGGTGTTGGAGTGTTTTCATTTAACAAATTAGCCAGGTGTTGTTCCATTTATGGAACACTTAATTTAAACCACCATAACTCAACCAAATTCAAGGGAAAAAGGTGACTCACCCCTCTTTACTAGTCATCATCTATCTGTCTGCACATCTGTGCAGGTGACCATTTTTTCACTGCTTTGTTTCAGGTACAAAGTCATGACACACTTTTTTGTTATGACAGGAATTTGTCCAGTGGATTATGACTGTAAAAATGTATGTATTATTTCTTTGCATCCATCAACGATGTTAAGAGCGGTCCTGCTCAGATAACACATCAGCAGTTGCTCTGATTTGCCTGAATTGCAGATGAGTGGACTGGGATGACATGGATGAAGTGTCTTGTTGAAGGACTCGGACAGATAGCCTGAAGTACATACCTGGAATTGAACCCTGATCTATATATTTCCGTTCCACAGAGACGCCTGCTCTGCTTCTCTGTGGCAGCATAAAAATGGCTTATTTGACCAACACAGAGTACAATGGGGAACCATCAGTGTGGGTTATGGAAGAGATAAAGTAGGCTAAGATTAGGCTTTAGGCGTGGCCTTCCCAATCTCCTGACATCAGCCCTATCGAAAATATGTGGTCCATGCCTGAAACATTCACCTCAGCTCTTCAGTTTATCTCAAAAAGAGTGATGAAACATCCAGCCAGAATTCTAACAAAATATTTTTTGTGGCAACCATAAGTGCACAAAATGTTTCACCTTTGTAATTTTTAATTCCTTTTCCAATTGCATGTCAGTCATTCTGTCCCTGGCAAAGAAATGATTTTGGCTGGTCTGCAGCCAAAATACTTCCAAAATAAAAATACTCAAACATGACTAATTTTGGGCCACTGAGAATGAAAAGTAAATTTGAAATTGTTGACTGGCTATATTTTTGAAGATATGCAACTATTGTGCTGCTAAGGGTTAATATATAACCAATTTTGCTGATTTTAAAGTGTTACAAGAACAGAACATGTGAAATACTATTATACAGTGCATGTGAAAGTATTTACAGCACTTCACTTTTCCCACATTTTGTTGTCACAGCCTTATCCCAAAATCAATGAAATTTTTTTTCCCCTCAAAGTTCTACACACTGTACCCCATAATGACAATGTGAAAATGTTTTTAGATTTTTGCAAATTTGAAAAAATAGAAAAACCTAAGAAATCACATATACATACATAGTCACAGCCTTTGCCATGAAGCTCAAAATTGAGCTCAGGTGCATCCTGTTTCCCCTGATTAGCCTTGAGATGTTTCTACAGTTTAATTGGAGTCAACCTGGGGTAAATTCAGTTCATTGGACATGATTTGAAAAGGCACACACCTAACTACATATAAGGTCCCACAGTTGAGAGTGCATGTCAGAGCACAAACCAAGCATGAACTCAAAGGAAATGTCTGCAGACCTCCAAGACATGAGTGTCTTGAGGCACAAATCTGGGGAAGGGTACATAAACATTTCTGCTGCTTTGAAGGTCCCAATGAGCACAGTGGCCTCTGGCTTATGTGTATGATTTATCATGAAAACTCTACTGCCAGCACAACATAATTATGTAGATGTAAAATGGAAAAAACTTAAATAGCTTGGAAACAGTAGCCCAACAGCCAATTTTATTGTCATTTTTGAATTCAGAATGCCAAATTCCACAATAAATAGCATGATTTATTTCTGTAGCAGACAATGTCAAAGAGTTTGTAGACCATTTTAACTGAAATCCCCAAATTATCTCAAAGTTCATGTCACTGGTAATGATGAGTCCCAAACAACTGTATGTTGGGACCTTGCAGGTCTGCTAATTTGGATAAAATGCCATGTGTCAAATGCACCAAAAATATAAATCTTTTTCTGTATTCAACCTACAAGCCCTGGCAAAAATTATGGAATCACCGGCGTCGGTGGATGTTCATTCAGTTGTTTAATTTTGTAGAAAAAAGCAGATCACAGACATGACACAAAACTAAAGTCATTTCAGATGGCAACTTTCTGGGTTTAAGAAACACTATAAGAAATCAGGAAAAAAAAAATTGTGGCAGTCAGTAACGCTTACTTTTTTTTAGACCAAGCAGAGGGAAAAAAAATATGGGATCACTCAATTCTGAGGAAAAAATTATGGAATCATGAAAAACAAAAGAACGCTCCAACACATCACTAGTATTTTGTTGCACCACCTCTGGCTTTTATAACAGCTTGCAGTCTCTGAGGCATGGACTTAATGAGTGACAAACAGTACTCTTCATCAATCTGGCTCCAACTTTCTCTGATTGCTGTTGTTAGATCAGCTTTGCAGGTTGGAGCCTTGTCATGGACCATTTTATTCAACTTCCACCAAAGATTTTCAATTGGATTAAGATCCAGACTATTTGCAAGCCATGACATTGACCCTATGTGTCTTTTTGCAAGGAATTTTTTTACTGTTGTTGCTCTATGGCAAGATGCATTATCATCTTGAAAAATGATTTCATCATCCCCAAACATGCTTTCAATTGATGGGATAAGAAAAGTGTCCAAAATATCAACGTAAACTTGTGCATTTATTGATGATGTAATGACAGCCATCTCCCCAGTGCCTTTACCTGACATGCAGCCCCATATCATCAATGACTGTGGAAATTTACATGTTCTCTTCACGCAGTCATCTTTATAAATCTCATTGGAATGGCACCAAATAAAAGTTCCAGCATCATCACCTTGCCCAATGCAGATTCGAGATTCATCACTGAATATGACTTTCATCCAGTCATCGACAGTCCACGATTGCTTTTCCTTAGCCCATTGTAACCTTGTTTTTTTTCTGTTTAGGTGTTAATGATGCCTTTCGTTTAGCTTTTCTGTATGTAAATCCCATTTCCTTTAGGCGGTTTCTTACAGTTCGGTCACAGACGTTGACTCCAGTTTCCTCCCATTCATTCCACATTTGTTTTGTTGTGCATTTTCGATTTTTGAGACATATTGCTTTAAGTTTTCTGTCTTGACGCTTTGATGTCTTCCTTGGTCTACCAGTATGTTTGCCTTTAACAACCTTCCTATGTTTGTATTTGGTCCACAGTTTAGACACAGCTGACTGTGAATAACCAACATCTTTTGCAACATTGCGTGATGATTTACCCTCTTTTAAGAGTTTGATAATCCTCTCCTTTGTTTCAATTGACATCTGTCATGTTGGAGCCATGATTCCTGTCAGTCCACTTGGTGCAACAGCTCTGCAAGGTGTGATCACTCCTTTTTAGATGCAGACTAACGAGCAGATCCGATTTGATGCAGGTGTTAGTTTTGGGGATGAAAATTTACAGGGTGATTCCATAATTTATTCCTCAGAATTGAGTGATTCCATATTTTTTTCCTCTGCTTGGTCTAAAAAAGTAACCGTTACTGACTGCCACAATTTTTTTTCCTGATTTCTTATAGTGTTTCTTAAAGCCAGAAAGTTGCCATTTGAAATGACTTTAGTTTTGTGTCATGTCTGTGATCTGCTTTTTTTCTACAAAATTAAACAACTGAATGAACATCCTCCGAGGCTGGTGATTCCATAATTATTGCCAGGGGTTGTATTGTGATATTCCAGACAAGAGAGAGTTACCAAGTAATCCCAATTTTTGTTTCAGTCTTTGGTGATTTTTCCTTTGTCCTCAGTCTCATATTCTTCCTTTCTTGTTTCATCATCTTTCTGTTAATGTACTTTTGCAGAAAATCTTTTTCTTGGACTCTTCATCTGTGTCTTTCCTTCTGCTCTGTTTTTCTGCTATTGTGTTCCTTTTCATTAATTTCAATGCATGAGCGCTGGGCTGAATGTATGCTTTTTATTTTAATGATGATACTTGCTATGATTTTTCCACTGTCCATCACGTACGTTGCTGCTCGTCTCTGTTCACATCAGGACTATTATCGGCTCTCTCTCCTTCCTCTGCCTCTGTAGCGTAGAAAATCAATGGTGCTAATTATTGTCCATTACCCCAGGCTGAAAGACATCAGAAGAAGCTCACAGCCATCCAGAGATTAGATTGAGACCAGGACTAATTAGTTTAGCAGCTTTGGACCATGAGAGGTCTGGGCTCTGGGGATGTTGTTTTTCCCCACTACATAAACCCATCCTGTTGTGATTTTTAGTGCTTTGTGTGATAGCTGCTACTGGTGCTGATCGCACTCTGCAGAGAGGATTGTTTATCAATATGTAGTCATGTCTGGTATGGTGAAAGGTTTCCTTGTACAACCCCAATTCCAGTGAAGTTGGGATGTTGTGTAAAACAAGATCTGACAACCACATTAAAAAAAATGTTTTTTGTTTTTTTTTATCCCCTCAACAATCAAGAAGCGTATCTGGATAATTTAAGGCCTATACTGACCAGCAAAATATTTGAGATTGGTTGGTATAAATGACTTGATAATGAAATCACATTGGTCATATGATGAAGTCGTACACATAAAGTCAAACACAGCACTATGTACATGTGTACCTTTTATATCACTGTGTGTCGAGCATGCAACAGCCCTCTGATGCTTTCCATAAATGAAATAGTTAAAATTTTTATGTGCTTCTGTTAAAGGATTTGGTTTGAATTTGTCTTTTGTTTGTGTTTGAACTTTCTACATGTTAATTGTGCTTTAAATGATAAAGCTCTTTGAATATTTGTTAAAAAAAAACTCTTCATAAATTGATTTAATTTGCTCTGTCTCCACCTCATTAGCTATGTTTGATCTTTGCCCTTCCTTGATTAATTGAATGAATTACCTGTGACTAGATGAGGCCAAGAGGAAAATCTGCAGGACAGGTGGTCTCCTAAAAGTCGGGTTGCTAACCGCTGCAGATTGCCATTTCTTCAGTACTGTGACGCATATCGAATCAGGAGACAAGTGCATCGTCCCAGCCCTAATATATGCGATTGAAGACACAAATTTTGAGTTCCCATCAAATGCACCATTAACTACAGATTCTGCACATCCTGCTTCATGTCTGCAAGATCTCACAGAACAAACACACAGTATCAGTTATGACCCCCCCCCCCCCCCCAAAAAAAAAAACGTCCTACAAAAATAAACAAGAAATAAAAAATATCTTTAATTTACCAGAGAAATAAATGTACTTTATCATAACTATATTTCAAGAGGAAGTAAATTTGGTCAGCTTTTATTTCATATTACCTAGTAGGTCACTAATTATATGGCACACCTCTTTAAAAAAAAACAAAACAAAAAATGACAGTGTAAAGTCAGTTTATTTCCAACTCTTGACTAATCAAGTTTCATGCAACTCAGTTAAACACAGATTTTAGTCCAGACCTGCTAAAAATAAACATACAGTTGGCAGACAAACAGAACAAAACCAAGTAGAGAGACAGAGGAACAGTGAGGCAGTAATATAAGGACAGACGATCTACAGAAAAACAGCAGTTTTTGATGACATGGATGTATGTGAACTGACTGCACAGTTCACCAAAGCTTCTGTTTTTTTGCATAATTTATAGATGAGGAAAGACTTATGCAGTGTTCAAATTAGCTGTAATTACACATGAATAGCAAATTACTGTTGAATCAAAATCATCATCAATGAGTGTAGTTTTCCTGACTGGTGTGCATACCAAGACTGTTCTGGCAGACATGATTTACAAATCAAATGAACAAGAGCACATAAATAATGCAAAACTCACCTTGAGATGCCCAATTTATGTGTCTCAGTTGCTATAGCAACAGTCCCTGTGTACAGGCACCAAGGAGACCAACGTCCATAAATTAATGAAGTCACAGATGCATCATTTCCGGAACTGAATAAGCCACCAGGTGTCTTCAAAACAAATATGGACACCACAATAATCCTGTTTACTCATACATCCACACTGCATATGCAATAACACACACGCACTCACACTCACTATTAGTTTTGAAGCAAATATGAAAAGACTCGTTTCTGTTGCTTTAAATGGAAAAGAGATGCTGTTTGTGTGTGTAAATGAGAGGACAGAGACTACATTTTGCTTTTATCTAATGAATTACTTAATCCTCATATCGTAAAATTAAATATAATGCAGTGCTAAAATACCCTCGGCCATATGAACATTGTGTTCTTTATAATTTGCAGTTGACTAATTAATTAAGATCCTGTCTTAACATACAATTTTCTACATGTTCAGTAAAGCCCCTGTAGATGTAGATAGCTTTTATTGTCATTGTCATAACAACAACGAAATTTCCGCACTCACATTCCACATACAAACAGCAATTGATCTACAATTATTACTTGTTTACCGTAATAATGGCACACATCAGAATTAGGACACCACATACATTTGACATTGTTTATGTGCACTAAACTTGAAACAGTCCGTTTTCCATTTGAGGCGATGTGAGTGTGTTGGTAGCCGCTGCAACTGTCAAGTCGCGCCGCCTGCCAGCTTGGGAAAGACCGGAGGCCTGCCGCAGGGAGGGAGGGGCAGGAAGAGAGGTGAGAGGAGAAAACTGGAGCATGCTTCAGTCCATGTGTAAGTCTGTCAGTTTATTGTCCTTGTGGGTTGAGATAAGAATGGAGCCGAATAATCTCACCAGAACCTGGATAAATTCCTCTGGAGGTAAACAGTGGGTAATTAACCTTGATGCTATATAGCCTGTAGTGTTGCAGCCGAGCAGTGAAAAACACTTAACAGTTTCCACTCGCACAGCCAAATCCCAATTATGAATTAAGAATATACTCTATCAATCAATCAATAAAAAACAATATTTATGTTTTAACAGCATCTGCAGTAGGCTTTGCGTGTGCGTGTCCATGGGAAGAGCTGAAGTTGTGCAAATCAAAGAATATTTGTAGGTCACCCTCTGTGAATTTGCTGGTATTAATGAGACAAATTTAACTCAATAGGAAGTTAGCGTTGACCCTAATGTCCACTATTTTGCTCCAGAGGTTTTAATAGGTTCCAAAAACAGCATTTTCAGTTTTATAAGTGTTTATTTCTCGTTAGCTTTTACATAATAAATGACAAAGAGGTTATATTAACACACAAAGGAAATGAGTTTTGCAGCTAGCTGAACCAGCCTGTTATGCTAACGTCATTATGCTAACGTCAGCATAATGTCTTCTAAATCACTTCAGAGGTGATATTATTTTCCAAAAATAGCGTGTTCAGATGGGGAAGTGTTTATTTCTCGCTAGCTTTTACATAATATATGAGGAACATGTTATATAAACACATAAATGAAGTGATTTTAGACAGACGGCGCATCTCTACTCTGATTGGCTGTCACCCCCGCCACTAAAAAATAAGCAAACAAACAAAAAAGGAACAGATTGAAACACAATGTGACTTTTTAACCTCTTAAAATAGGTCAATGTTAGCCAACTTTGAACTTGTCCAAGGTCTATGTCCCAAGAATGTTCTGTGTGAATTTGAAGACCCTGGCAGTAATAGGACTGGAGTTATGCTGAGCACAGATGGCCGGATGGATGGATGCAAAGCCTTCACAATACCCTATGGCTATATTTGACGGCCTCTGGTAAAAATCACGAGATGGTTTTGATCACCCCCACCCCTAACATGTATCGTCTTATATGCCCCCGACTCATTTTGACAAATGAAGTAAAACCGTAACTGTAATAAGTAACACAGTGGAACTGAGTGAGTGTCGTCTTACATGTCCAGCAAATGTCCAGCAAAATGCGAACATGAAATATGAGGTACATCCAGATTTTATCCTTTTTCTCCTGCAGGCTCGTTGGCTGTTTACTAAGTTTGTCACGTTTGTGCTGCTGAAATTTTCTATGCGTTTTTGTTCAGCTGCGTGATGCTGGCACTGTCCAAGTTGGCTGTTTGAGGATTCGTTAACCCCCCTGATCTATTGTTTGACAAGTGTCGTGTTATCTTGTGTTTGTCGTTTAACCCACATGGGCCAAAATCCAAAATTGTTTCTAATTTGCTTTATTTGTAACACAAGATTGTCAATGCTTCATTTGAAAAATAATGACTAGAATCGTAGTGGTACTGGGGAAAAAGAAAATGCTTTTTGTGACTTAAAAGGTAAAACATCAAAAGGGACCACACCTTTCAGGTTAGACTGGGTAGTGCTGTGAACGATGGACCAATCTTTCAAGTCACTGAAGTGAAATGTGACCCAGAGCTTCTATTCAGAGGACACACACAGAAACAGGATTGTTCTTTGTTGTCAGGTTTTTTTTGTGTGTGTGCAGAACTGTTATTATGTCATGCTGATTGAGAGTCAGGGACATGCAGTAATTGCACTGTTTATTCAAAGCAGGGAGCATTAATGTTACATCACATGCACAGCAGGCATGCAGTGTCAGTGAAATTATGTGACTTTTTTCATCTGTCCATAATGTGCCTTTTGATCTCCCAGAATACTGAAAGATTATCAGTCATTCAAATTGTGCGTACAAGTGCACGCATTTGAACGGAGGTCATGAGAATGTGATATTATCACACATTTGACAGATGTTTTCTTTGGTCTGTGTATCACTGTTGAGGCAAGATTGTGTGTTCCCGGTGGTCTCTCGTTACCGAGGAAACAAAACAGTAGCACAAGCAAAGCTTAAGAGTAAATGCATCAATAATAACACTGTAGTTAAAGTTCTGGAAAACAATGAATTTAAAATAAGAATGAGATAAGAAGGGGGGAAACAGAAGTGATGAAATTACAGAAAAAGGGGTTAGATTCTGACAGGGCTCTACAGTTAGCCCCAAAGAGTATCCACCGATACAGAGTGCTGAGCTGATACTTGTATTTTCCTAGTTATTGCACTGGCACTAGTGCAGCAGATAACTGGAACAATCCTTCACATGGTGATACAAGCACCAGATTTGACATGAAGGCTCTTCATAAATTAGTGTTTGAGAAAAAAGTGCTGGCCACGTGAAAATCCAGTATGACGGCCAGGTAGGAGTCAATGAAGAATGGCACAGGGTCAAAATTTAAAAATGCTCCAATCATATTGTAAGCTATACCAAATTATGTGTCTGATCACAAAGATTCCAAAAAGGTATAGTTTGGACTATCTATGACTGAATGTTATGGGGTAAAAACAGCAAGAATGGTAAGAAAGGTCAGTTTCAGTTTGCACAGGAGTCAAAAGTTAAAGTTGCTCCAATTTTGTTAGAAAGTGGTGCAAAATATTGGTGGACTAATATGATTAATAGATGGAATAGTTTTGACTGTGTTGAATGCTTGGTTTGCAGAGTAAATTTCAAACAGTGTTGACGTACATTGGATTCTATGGCATATGACGTATGTTACCATGTAACGTGACAACTAAGCATGACACATGGTGCAAACTATTCCTTTTTAAACCCCTATTAACTCAACCAATAATTTGCATCATATTTTACAAAAATTGGAGCAACTTTAACTTTTGACTCCTGTACAAACTGAAACTGACCTTTGTCACCATTCTTGCTGTTTTTACCTCATAACTCCATAACATTCAATCATAGATTGTCCAAACTATACCTTTTTGGAATATTTATGATCAGACAATACTCATCAGCAGCGCGCTGATGAGCACTGGAATGAAATGAAACTTTTAGCTGACTTGGTATTACTGTCCTCCTTCAGCATACTGTAGCAATGAAACTGAATGTGGTGCAGCAGTGTTTAATTGTGCACACATCAGAGAAGAACGCTGTCACGCTCTATTAAGGATCACCACAAATCGAGACAAATCAATGCGCTTAGTTGTGACTTCCACGACATGAGGCGAAATGAGGGTGGTGCGTGACATTCGTGGAAGAATTTTTTGACAGCCAAAAACATGCTCCACGAAAATCATGAATATCACAACTTCATGATGAAGTGGTACAGAGGAGGGTTTTCTTTCACCAAAACATTAAATCTCAGCTTGCAAATCAGTTATAGACTTATGTGGCTGTGATTGGAGAAATTATGCACAGTGCAAGCTTTGCATTTTGTATCACCAGTTATCCATCTTTATGATGAAGTGGTATAGAGGAGGATTCTCTTAAAACCTGAAAGTTTAGCTACAAATTGCCAGAAGGTACATCTGAGATGCAAGCCTGGATTTGATCTGTTTTGGTGAAAGAAAATCCTTCTCTGCTGTACTCCACTTTGAAGCTAAGAGTAGTGATGCAAATACTAATTGTGCACAGTGCAAGCTTTACATTTTGCATCACTACTCTTAATTTCATAGTGGAGTAGAGCAGAGAAGGATTTACATTTCTTCATAACTGATGTAAATCAAGTTCAAGACATATTCAGTGACTTGGAAATGTACATGTATCCATCCCCTGACTTGTTTGAAGAAAACTGGCAATTAAACTGATTATTTACAGGTATTATACCAAAGGGACTGATTATTTATGCAACCCATCATCTTGGATTATATATTTTTCATTAATTTATATCAAGTTGTAGAGATTTACTTTCACTTCGAGTCTAAGGAAGATAATTTTAGAGAGTTTTATATTGAGAAGCCAGATTTACTTTTTGTATTTGAAATGCCATAAACAAATTAAAATGCATGAAATCCCAAGGGGCCGAATACTTTTACAAGCCACTGTACATTTAAAAAAAAAAAAAACCCAACTACAAAAGGATTTGATTCTGAATGGGCCTGAAAATTAACTTGCCACATTGGGTAAGGCAAGGGCATGGTGCACTCATCTGATAACACCTTTCACTCGACGGTGTTGAGCCGACAATCCTTACTATAGAGCCCTGCATGTGGGGAGGAGGACCCCCTGTAGAGAAAAACAGAATTTATAGTTTGGGAATCGGATGGAGACTTTGAACACTACTCAGGAGCAGAAGGATGGATAAAAGGTTTCAGGTGGAAGTGGAGAGTCATCTTTAGATGGAAAGTACTCCTAGTGAAGGAAAAAAGACACTGTAAATAAGGAAGACAACACAAGAGGTAAAGGTCAGGGAGGCAAGTTCAGTTCATAACATTTTATAACAAATACCTATAGGAGGAACAGAGAGACGTGCCAGCAGGAAATAACTGAGGAAGGCCAGGAAAGGAACCATGGGTAGAAAATAGAGTGACAATGGCAATGGAGAATCAAAGAAAACAGGAAAAATTCAAACAAAAGATGAATCTGATTCACCAATTACAGTATGTCATCTTCACCTCCTGAGGGGAGTTCAAGGTTAAATGTTAAAGAATTAAACCTGGAAAATGTTCTTTCAATTAATATGTGTGCAAAATGCTCTGCTGCCACCCTGACTCGGACCCTGAGAAGTGGCTGAAAATGAAAGGGTATAAAATATACTCAGTTTAAACAATACTAAACCATGACATGTTACCAGGGTCAAAAGTATTTATAAATGGATGTATTGCAGTGGAGACTGTTATTTATGTATTTGTATTTTAATTACCCCCAAATTAGTTGAACACTGTAAGAATTACTTTTTTGTTGTTATTTTGCACTTTATTTGATTATATCTACTACAAGTCAGTCATGCATTCAGTGACACTTTATTAGGTACATCTTTCTGTCCATAATCAGTGAAAATCATACAAATATATAGTGTCTTTATGTGCCACTATACATTGTTCATTTTATCAGGTGGAAAGATGTGACAAATTAAGTGCCCACTGTATGTATCTTGTCACACAGTAATCAATCAGTCAATCATTCAATCACTATATTTATTCGTACATAATATACAATTGTGGCATATATAAAAAGATAAATAAATACAACAAAAACAGTTAAAAATTAAAACTAAAAAGACATAAAATTACATATCAATTTAAAACAAAACCAAGGAAAATATACTGTACATAGTGCATTTGTCTGATTTTCATGAATTCTGTACTTTTCACTTGTTGTTGATGCCAGGCATCAGGCTTCTGTGTGGGCTGTATATTATTGAAAGGGTCTTTAGAAAATCAAATCTGTGGTGCTTACAGATGACACCCTCATATACACACACACACACCCACCATCTGTAAAGTTCTAAAAATGGTTGCCCTCCATGCTTGAATTATTGCAGGTGGTCCAGAAAAGCTGATTGACAGTGATTATGACATACCACAACTCTGAACATTAGGTACACAACACAAATCCATCTGGTCTGACCGAGTCTAGCCGGAGACACATAGAGAACATAATATTCTCTCGTTTTCCACAGGTCTCTGTATTTCTTGTAGGGAAACATCAAAATTGTAATTAGGTTACACTTGAATACAAATTATCAACAACAGCAGGCATTTCAAAGTTTTTTTTTTTAATGCAGTAAACAGCTTTTGTGAGCATCCTGGGAATTGATAGTCTTCCATATAAGTAGACTTTATAGCTTACCCATACACAAGCATTGAGTGCTGTATGGAGTAAAGGCAGAGTTTGACCCTGGTGGGCACAGCTGACTGACACATTAGCTTCGATTACCATTAATCTGCTAATTGAAAACTTTTATAACTCTGATAAACTGCTGAAACAATTAGTGGAAGTTACCAATAACTGCTAACTTTTATTACTGACTCGGTTGCGGCCACATTGGATTACACTGTTGGTTACTGATAAGGCAGTTTTGAATTTAAGCACCGTAAGGGCTGTTGGGTAAATTCAAAGGTCAAGTCACATAACCTACACATACCCAGGATCACAAACACAAAATGAGCGCACGAAAATAAATAGATAAAAATAAAACCCCAAACACTGTCATCATCTTTATCAAAAGCAGTAAATCACAGCATTAGAAGTTACAGTTTATCTCTATTATATATTTATAAACTGTTAACGGAGCTATGTCTCACTTGCATTGTGTTCACAAACACAAAACAAATGCACTAAAAATAAATAAATAAAAAATAAAGTCCAAAACACGGTCATCGTCTTCATAAAAAGCAGTAAATCGCAGTATTAATAGTCACAGTTTATCTCTGTATTATATGTAGAAATTGTTACAGGAACGGCTCACCCGTGTTGCGTTCCTAGACATGACACAGAACGAACAAACGAAAAATAAATAATAAAACTCCAAACCACAGACAGGAACTAGCATGCATGATTTTAGGGTTTACAAACGTTTTTGACCGCTAATCTTATACACTTTACCAGCAAAACAAACAAAAAAACAACAAAAAACAAAATGCTATCCAACTGAAAGTTAGTGGAACTAAATTTAGCGGAAGCTAACTGGTCCGCTGATGGCTTTCAAAATTAGCTGGGAAGCTTATCTGCTAACGAAAAAGTTAGCTTTGCTAATTAGTGGTTAGTGGATTGACGTCTGCCCAGTGAATATTAGCATTCCTCAGGGATGTGTTCTGGCTCCAACTCTGTTCAGTGCTTACGTAGACTCTGAGTTTAGTAAGGTTGTTTATTCCACCAACTGGAGTGCCTTTATCAAAAAACAAAAACAAAAAACAGTTCATTGTGGACAATGGTGTGATCATTATCTCTGTCGTGATCACAGCACTTGAGACGCTGAGTGATGAGTGGGAATGTCTGGGTTTGTGATTGTCCTCAATCAAGGCAGACTTCTTGACTTTCAGTAACTTTCTGTTCCTTGAAGCCGGAAGTATATCTGTACACAGTGAATATGTCAAACGTCTACCAAGATTTCCGTACTTATCTCAGCATTGACATTCAAGTCTGTGGATCTTTGACCTTTGAGATGGATGCCAGGGAAGAGCGTACAGAGTCATGAGGTCACTGGACAGAGTTGTTTGTCAATGCTGATATTGCTGTCAGAGAACAGAGGTCAAAGTGTTTGGGGTCCTGCTGCTTCAAAATTTATGTACGGTTGTAAGATCCAATGATCCTAAAAGACCAAGTAGAGTTTTATGGCACTAGATATCCTTGGAAGAGAGACTGCTGGAATGACTTTGTGCAAAATGAGCAGTTACTTAGAGATACTTAGTTAAGGTCAACTGCTTGCATTGTGAGGCAACATCAGTGACAACATTATGACAATGTGGTGCATTTCCCTGAACAAAATCCAGCACACACGTGTCTGAGTGCCGAGGATCCCAGCAACTGAAAAAGACCAAAGGGATGCCCATGTGTCACTCGACTGCACCATATTGATGTCTGTTCTTGAAATGTTGGGATGGACTTGTGGCCTGCCTGGGTGCATAACCTTTCGGGGCAAAGGCGGTTCCATAGTCTGATGGGTGCAGCACTAGATCTGACCAGAATCCACTCATGCGGATTGAAATGCCAGAAAGACACAAGTTTTTTTTTCACACATTTTAGCTAAGTGGTTGAATATTTCTTCTCACTCAGTCCCATTTTAGAGCAAGTTTAATTTTTGTTGTTGTTGCTATTTTCGTGATTGTGTCCTGCTCAAAGTGACTTTTTTATCTCACTTTGTACACAACCATTTATGAAAACAGGGCTTGCATTTGTCTGTGCTCTTTTTTTTTTAATTTACTCTGCAGTTTCATGAATATTTGATGAGATGTATTTTATTGGAGAGAATGAGCACGCAAAAACAAGATATGCCAAATAGGGATTCCCTGCTAATGGTTGCTCGAAAGCATTTGCTGTGGTTTCATCTTGTAAAATAATACTTCTGTCTCTCAGTGCAGATTTTATTTGCTTTTGGCGCCTGGCTTATTTTATTCAGATCAGACTGTATGAAGTAACATTTGCCAGAATATGAATCACTGTTGCGTTTCTGTACCGGACTTGTGTTTTGTATTTTAGGCGTTTGACAGCAACATATACATTTCATATTCTTCCAACAATTTTCTAAAGCATAGATGAGTGTTTTGGAAGTGTTTTCTGCCCTTAATGCACTTCATGTTTGTGATATTCAATGTAAAACAGTTTGTAGAAAGGTTAAACTTGCTTGTTTTGTGTAAACTGTGGCAACAAACGTCAAGTCCACCTCTTCTCAGTTCTATCATTGCTTAGTAATACAATTATTCATCAGTACAGGTTGCTTTGACCGTACAATGCTAACAACTGGAAACATGATCTCAGATATAAAAGCACTCCATGCTGGGAAATGACACAGTCACCATGTGTTGTTTTAGGGGATCATTTTATTGTTTATTGCATTGTGCATTTCAGAATTTATCCATTTGCAGTTTAGCTCAACATGGATTATTCTTCGGCGTGTCAGAATCCTTTGCTCATGATTCAAGTAAACATAACATTTCCTAAAGCCTACATTTCCACATTGTGTTTTATGTTTTATATCTAAAACAGAGTAACTAAAATAATACAGAAGATAAATGGAAACAGACTAGGAGGGGAGAAGTCTATCTTAAAGGTCTATAGATGCTGTCATACTGTCTAAAGTGCATAGTGCAAGTGTGCTTGGGATGTGTCCAACTGGACTTTGCTATTTACAGTTTCTTCTTTTTTATGTTTGCTGTCTTCTTCTGCTGCCAGCCAATTCTACATGCACTGAAAAGCTAAGATAAGATTTACACAGTACGTTGTTTGAGTGCAAAGTCAGGGTACAGTGTGCAAAGGGGTTCAATTTATTTCTATTTATTCAATTTATAGGGTGCCAATTCACAACAGCGTCGCCTCAAGGCGCCTTACACAAAACAATTCAAAAACAGTTCAAAATGAGTAAAAAGTGAAAAAGCACAATTAAAAAATTTGAACAAGCACAATAAAAGAGTAAAACTTAAAAAGAATGCTAGCACAATATTCTAACCATAAGACAGAGTGAATAGATGTGTCTTAAGCCTGGGTTTAAAAGTCTCCACAGAGTCAGACTGTCTAATTGATGCTGGGAGACCATTCCACATCACAGGGGCACGATGAGAGAAAGCCCTTTGGCCCACAGACTTTTTCTTCACCCTAGGAACACAGAGCAATCCTGCATCCTGTCAGCGTAAAGCACAGGCCGGTACATAGGGTTTAATTAAAGCGGCTAAATAGGTTGGTGCCAGTCCATGAACAAATTTATAGGCTTACAGCAGGACCTTAAAATCTGATCTCAGAGATAGGTAGCTAATGAAGAGATGCCAGAATAGGTGTAATGTGGTCAAACTTTCTGCTTCATGTCAGAGGTCTGGCAGCAGCATTCTGAACCAACTGGAGACCCCTAATGCTGGACTGCAGTAACCCTGAAAAGAGGACATTGTAATAATCCAATCTGCAAGAAACAAAAGCATGGATCAGAGTCTCAGCATCATCCATAGAGAAGATGGGATGAATCCTCGCTATATTTTGCAGAAGGAAGAAGGCACTCCTCATAATATCCCTAATGTGAAGGCCAAAGGACAACGCAGGATCAAAAATCACCCCAAGGTTACTCACCTTGTCCGTATGATGTATGACACATGGACCTAGGCCAAGTGCAAGCTGGTCAAATTGATGTTGATATCTTGCTGGACCAAGTATCATCATTTCAGTCTTACCAGATTTTAAAAGTATGAAGTTACTATACATCCAGCCTCTCACTAATGCAAGGCAATCCTCTAGAGATTTTATGGAATTAGATTACCAGCAGTTATCGGCATGTACAATTGAGTGTCATCAGCATAGCAATGAAAGGCAACCCCAAAATGCCGTAGTATATGCCAGAGGGGTGCAATACATAAAAAAGCAGAGGGCCCAAAACAGATCCCCGTGGAACCTCAAATTTCATGTCACTCGGGTTAGGGGCAATGGTGGGCACAGCTAACCAAAACGTTAGCTTTGATAACAGCTAATCAGCTAACTGAAAAGTTATCTTTTATAAAGCTAAACTGATAAACCACCCAAAATTTATCGGAAGCTACAGCTAACCGTTAACTTTCAGTATTGTCTTTGGTACACTCTTACCTACTAACAAGCTGATTTTGAGTTTTAACACCACGATCACAAACCCAAACAATGAGTCACCTCTTCTGTCTTTGTGCTGGAAGCTCCTGTTTGCTTTATATGTTGCAGCAGTGAAGCAGTTGAGAGGCGTTAAGCTCAACTGTACCGCAGCAAAAGGAGCCTGACCGCCAGATTGCCACAAAAAACAAAAGTCATTATTCCTTAACAGCATATCGCAGTCCCACCGAGTGGCAGAAGTCTTGGAAAATAAAGCAGTTTTGAATTATGGTTTTGATTTATAAATCAAATTAATCTGGATAGAATAACTCCATTAATGACAATTCTGTAATTTGTACAAAGTTAAAATATCAATCAATCAATTTCAATCAATCAATTTTATTTATATAGCGCCAAATCACAACAAACAGTTGCCCCAAGGCGCTTTATATTGTAAGGCAGGGCCATACAATAATTACGTAAAAACCCCAACGGTCAAAACGACCCCCTGTGAGCAAGCACTTGGCGACAGTGGGAAGGAAAAACTCCCTTTTAACAGGAAGAAACCTCCAGCAGAACCAGGCTCAGGGAGGGGCAGTCTTCTGCTGGGACTGGTTGAGGCTGAGGGAGAGAACCAGGAAAAAGATATGCTGTGGAGGGGAGCAGAGATCAATCACTAATGATTAAATGCAGAGTGGTGCATACAGAGCAAAAAGAGCAAGAAACATTCAGTGCATCATGGGAACCCCCCCAGCAGTCTACATCTATAGCAGCATAACTAAGGGATGGTTCAGGGTCACCTGATCCAGCCCTAACTATAAGCTTTAGCAAAAAGGAAAGTTTTAAGCCTAATCTTAAAAGTAGAGAGGGTGTCTGTCTCCCTGATCTGAATTGGGAACTGGTTCCACAGGAGAGGAGCCTGAAAGCTGAAGGCTCTGCCTTCCATTCTACTCTTACAAACCCTAGGAACTACAAGTAAGCCTGCAGTCTGAGAGCGAAGCGCTCTATTGGGGTGATATGGTACTATGAGGTCCCTAAGATAAGATGGGACCTGATTATTCAAAACCTTATAAGTAAGAAGAAGAATTTTAAATTCTATTCTAGAATTAACAAGAAGCCAATGAAGAGAGGCCAATATGGGTGAGATATGCTCTCTCCTTCTAGTCCCTGTTAGTACTCTAGCTGCAGCATTTTGAATTAACTGAAGGCTTTTCAAGGAACTTTTAGGACAACCTGATAATAATGAATTACAATAGTCCAGCCTAGAGGAAATAAATGCATGAATTAGTTTTTCAGCATCACTCTGAGACAAGACCTTTCTAATTTTAGAGATATTGCGCAAATGCAAAAAAGCAGTCCTACATATTTTTTTAATATGCACATTGAATGACATATCCTGATCAAAAATGACTCCAAGATCTCTCACAGTATTACTAGAGGTCAGGGTAATGCCATCCAGAGTAAGGATCTGGTTAGACACCATGTTTCTAAGATTTGTGGGGCCAAGTACAATAACTTCAGTTTTATCTGAGTTTAAAAGCAGGAAATTAGAGGTCATCCATGTCTTTATGTCTGTAAGACAATCCTGAAGTTTAGCTAATTGGTGTGTGTCCTCTGGCTTCATGGATAGATAAAGCTGGGTATCATCTGCGTAACAATGAAAATTTAAGCAATGCTGTCTAATAATACTGCCTAAGGGAAGCATGTATAAAGTGAATAAAATTGGTCCTAGCACAGAACATTGTGGAACTCCATAATTAACCTTATTCTGTGAAGAAGATTCCCCATTTACATGAACAAATTGTAATCTATTAGATAAATATGATTCAAACCACCGCAGCACAGTGCCTTTAATACCTATGGCATGCTCTAATCTCTGTAATAAAATTTTATGGTCAACAGTATCAAAAGCAGCACTGAGGTCTAACAGAACAAGCACAGAGATGAGTCCACTGTCTGAGGCCATAAGAAGATCATTTGTAACCTTCACTAATGCTGTTTCTGTACTATGATGAATTCTAAAACCTGACTGAAACTCTTCAAATAGACCATTCCTCTGCAGATGATCAGTTAGCTGTTTTACAACTACCCTTTCAAGAATTTTTGAGAGAAAAGGAAGGTTGGAGATTGGCCTATAATTAGCTAAGATAGCTGGGTCAAGTGATGGCTTTTTAAGTAATGGTGTAATTACTGCCACCTTAAAAGCCTGTGGTACATAGCCAGCTAATAAAGATAGATTGATCATATTTAAGATCAAAGCATTAAATAATGGTAGGGCTTCCTTGAGCAGCCTGGTAGGAATGGGGTCTAATAGACATGTTGATGGTTTGGATGAAGTAACTAATGAAAATAACTCAGACAGAACAATCGGAGAAAAAGAGTCTAACCAAATACCGGCATCACTGAAAGCAGCCAAAGATAACGATACGTCTTTGGGATGGTTATGAGTAATTTTTTCTCTAATAGTTAAAATTTTATTAGCAAAGAAAGTCATGAAGTCATTACTAGTTAAAGTTAAAGGAATACTCGGCTCAATAGAGCTCTGACTCTTTGTCAGCCTGGCTACAGTGCTGAAAAGAAACCTGGGGTTGTTCTTATTTTCTTCAATTAGTGATGAGTAGTAAGATGTCCTAGCTTTACGGAGGGCTTTTTTATAGAGCAACAGACTCTTTTTCCAGGCTAAGTGAAGATCTAAATTAGTGAGACGCCATTTCCTCTCCAACTTACGGGTTATCTGCTTTAAGCTGCGAGTTTGTGAGTTATACCACAGAGTCAGGCACTTCTGATTTAAAGCTCTCTTTTTCAGAGGAGCTACAGCATCCAAAGTTGTCTTCAATGAGGATGTAAAACTATTGACGAGATACTCTATCTCACTTACAGAGTTTAGGTAGCTACTCTGCACTGTGTTGGTATATGGCATTAGAGAACATAAAGAAGGAATCATATCCTTAAACCTAGTTACAGCGCTTTCTGAAAGACTTCTAGTGTAATGAAACTTATTCCCCACTGCTGGGTAGTCCATCAGAGTAAATGTTATTAAGAAATTATCAGACAGAAGGGAGTTTTCAGGGAATACTGTTAAGTCTTCAATTTCCATACCATAAGTCAGAACAAGATCTAAGATATGATTAAAGTGGTGAGTGGACTCATTTACATTTTGAGCAAAGCCAGTTGAGTCTAATAATAGATTAAATGCAGTGTTGAGGCTGTCATTCTCAGCATCTGTGTGGATGTTAAAATCGCCCACTATAATTATCTTATCTGAGCTAAGCACTAAGTCAGACAAAAGGTCTGAAAATTCACAGAGAAACTCACAGTAACGACCAGGTGGACGATAGATAATAACAAATAAAACTGGTTTTTGGGACTTCCAATTTGGATGTACAAGACTAAGAGTCAAGCTTTCAAATGAATTATAGCTCTGTCTGGGTTTTTGATTAATTAATAAGCTGGAATGGAAGATTGCTACTAATCCTCCACCTCGGCCCGTGCTACGAGCATTCTGGCAGTTAGTGTGACTCGGGGGTGTTGACTCATTTAAACTAACCTATTCATCCTGCTGTAACCAGGTTTCTGTAAGGCAGAATAAATCAATATGTTGATCAATTATTATATCATTTACTAACAGGGACTTAGAAGAAAGAGACCTAATGTTTAATAGACCACATTTAACTGTTTTAGTGGTGCAGTTGAAGGTGCTATATTATTTTATAAATATAACACATATCTTTTAATTTTACATAATGCACTAATTCTGAAGTTTTGCAACAAACACACACAGATGCCAAAGGGATTATGGGTAAAATGAGCATCCGCTAACATTGATTGGTTGACTCATTCCTTCTATGTAAAACCCAACACGTTAATGTGACGTTTGTGTTGGTTTACATATAAATGTGCTTTTGTAAAATATGCCATTTTATTCATATGTAAAAAAAAAAAAAAAAAAAAGCCATTTGCAAAAGCCAAAAGTCAAGTTGTGATTAGACAATAGTCTGATATAACCGGAGTCAAAATGCATAGAACACTGGTGCCCAGATGCTCAGACCCGAGCCCATAATCCTTTGCGCACTAGAGTTGCTGCGGTTTAAACAGCACAGAGAGAATCCACAACGATAATTGTAAATGAACATTATACAACCAAAATGTACGTTTTTATGCTTTTCATCAGCTGCAGCAAGAGGATGCAGCTGATGATTTCTGTAATAATTTGGACACCACTGCACTAGACCATGACCTCCTCTCTAAGGTGATGGTCTCAACTTTATATAAAGTCTGGGGCTTTTAGTGAAGCTTAGGGCTAGTGGTCAGCGATCACCTTAGTATTGCTTCTGCTTTCCTGTTGCTTAATGCTGATGAATTATGCCTTAAGTGTAGTTTTTCTGGCCGACTGAGTTTTCTGTTTCTCTCTGTCTGAGATGCGGCTGGATTGGATGATTTCTGTGGCGGATGCGGGACGGACTTCGCTGTTGGAACAGATCCAACGAGTGACTCGATGACCATCACCCCTCCCCCCGGACCGTGGACTTGACGCCTGCATGGATTCATGTCAGTTGTTGTTGTGTTGTGTTCTGTATTTTAAGCCTTTTTGGTAGAATGGCCTAAGCAGTGGGTCACTCCTTTGAGTCTGGTCTGCTTAAGGTTTCTTCCTCAACGTCATCAGTGTGTGCTTGCTGTAGGGGTTGATAAGGTTAGACCTTACTTGTGAAGCGCCTTCAGGCAGCTTTGTTGTGATTTGGCGCTATACCCACTAAATAAATTGAATTGAAATTGAACATAAGTACCCCCAAGGTGCTAAACAGGAGTAACCTCTAACTTTGCCCTTGCTCACTATGTGAATTAAGTAAATTTTAAATTATCTATTTAACTTTTTTGACCAAGTGTTATATTAATAAATTTTATTATGACTATTGCAATTCTGTATGTATTTAGAAATGTCTCAGTGATGACAGAAATTCATAAATTATAGAATTAGCAAAGTTGTAACCAGATGTTGACCTGTTTTGAAGTGGCAGCCAAGCATGAGGGAAGATTTTTTAAATATTTCCTAACTACGCTGCTCTTAATCTTGCATAAGGGCATCATGGTGAGAACATCATTTTTTTTCCACACAGTGGACTCCTCACTGGTTTAAGCCTTCATTAAAAATCTCACACTGATGGGAACTTGCAGGAGAAGGATCGTGACCAGGTTCAGAGATGCACACCGTGGAGTTTTAATTTGTTTTGTGACAGCAGGAGAGGTTCTCATGGAGGGAACTTGCTTCTGAGAGACAGAACCTGCTGCCAAAGTCAGATAGGGTCAGTCTAATTACATCTGGATTGTTCACTGCTAGGCTGGATGGTATGGCCTAAAATGTGTTACAGTATGACTTGAAGCATGAACAGTAAAGCTTGGCTGACATAAAAACATATGAATCAAATCCATATAGTTTTTGAAAAAAATAAAAAGGTACGATACTTTTCTAACAGACCTCGTATACAACACACATTCACGTCACTGTCTGTGAAATTGTCTTGTGTATCAGTTTTTTTGTATTGTTGAGTATGTGTGCTAAATTAATTAATTCATTCATTAATTTATATATATATATATATATATATATATATATATATATAAAATATAATATAGCTGTCGATTCCACAAGGAATTTTAAAAATTTGAGTTTGAATATCTTTTAATTCATAAAACTGTTAAACACCAGAATTTACATTAAAATTATTCACTGCAGTAAGAGGAGACACATTCACTGTTTTGAACACTGGAAGATGGTTGACAAAGGTATTACAGCTGCTGTTGGAGCATTTCAGATTGTTCAAGCAGTGTAGCTTTTGCTTTGTGCCCATTGGCCTGCTTAGTTTAAAAACAAAACAAAAAAAAACAGAAACCCACTTTTGCCAAAATGTGGCTGACTGAACCCTTTATGTCCTGATGTAAATGATAGTGGTTATCTCTGGTTTTGTTCATTTTCGCTTTCCCATTTCTCCCCTGTAGAGCAGGTAGCTCAGTAGGATAAGGACATGTGCTGTCAGTATTATGACCTTGGTGTGTTTCGTGGTTATGCAACATGTCTTTGTCCTTGGATAAGACACTTCATCTATATTGTTCCAGTCCTCCCATCTGTAAATTGGTATGAGCCTTCACTGGTGAAGTAACCTGCATCAAACCGGTGTCCCAAACTGGGAGAGCCATAGACTCTCATCTGCTTCATACTACGCAATCTGGGTATTAGCACTGGCACCAGTGGGCTTATGTCATGCTTCTTCTTTTCTTCTAAGAAGAAGCTAGTAGTACTCCTGTGGAGAACCTCTTGCATTGTGAGGGAACATCAACTGCCTTGCTATATGGCACACCTCTCTGTGCATAATTTACCATGTAGATGCCTCAGTATTGAGGGCACAGCAACTGCAAAAGGCAACGCTTTCAAAAGGTGGGTATAGACCGGTTGCTTGCCTGGTTGGATGCCTTCCAGGACTCGGGACAGTTCCATGATTTGCTGGATGTGCTGTAGCAGTGGGCCAGAATGTGCTCCCAGACCAGAACACACAGATTGTAATATCAAGTCACATCACAAAACCGGTCACTGTGCATAGGCTACTTGCAGGGGCCTTAAGTTAAGGCCTTAAACCCATTTATAATCAGTACTTGGTTGGACCAGTTCTGTGTCCTGGTAAAAACATTTCTTTATCTTTAAATTAAGTGGATTAACCTTTGAGGCCTCCTACACGTTGATGATTGAAGTATTAATCAGCTCATAGGAACATCTGAAACGGACAATTAAATGGAGTTTTGTGAATTATCAGCAGAGTGCTGCAGAGGAGGCAGTAACATTGCAGTCTGCATGATGTGTAATTTTCTTTGTGTATTTGCCCTGCAGATAGTAATGTGTGCACAAACTGTTAAACGAGTATTTAAAAATACTCTGTCTGATATCTGCATTCTGTTTCTTGTCTAATTTTTAAATCTAACTTGCACACTTTTCCTTAGGGCCCCGTCACACATAACACGATTGAAGCTGACTAGCACATGAAGGAGGAATTGCATGCCACTCGTGAAAAATCGGGGCTGTCTCCAACGCCTCGTACACCTGTCGCTACAACTATTCGCGCACACCAGTGGCCAAAAGACAGAGTGTGTCCTGTGAGAGCCCATTCGATCCCGCTTGCGACAGGTGTCGGCCAAATTCCAGGTGTCACATACGAATATCCAACACCATTTGCTGGCCACTTAGAAAATGTGGTGCAGTTTGTGCTGTTAGCACAAAAATAGTGATCAAATGACCACTTTCGAGCAGGCAGTGAAATTTGTCTAAGTGCGCCCACGAGTGTAGCTTTGCAAAGCAACACATGTGGCATGTCCATGTGTCATGTCCATGTGTCGTGCTCTCTCCCCTCCACACACATGCGGCATGCAGGGGAAGAACACACTTGCATGACATGCTGATATGTATTTACAGACATTATCATATGGGGGCTGGGCAGCCACGTCTGAGGGCACACAGCCTGGCTTCAGCGGTCGACACAGCACGTCGGTAGGCTGCTGCATGTGAAACAGACCGTCAGATCACGCAGCAGGCGATCTGAATGTCACGTGTGTCCAGCAGAACACGCGCACATCAGGACTATGACAATATGACAAGCCAACAGTGTCACAAATACACCACTTTCAGTCACATATCACCAAGAATATGCTGTAACAAATGCCGTTTTGTCAGTTATTACAGCACTTTTTTCTCTTTAAAATAAACGTTTATCGCCTTGTTGATTTGAGCCTTTGTACGCTCCTGTTATAAGACAGTGATGGTAGTGCAGTGGTAAAGTTTCCGTCTGGTAATCTGAGCTTTTGTAAATTGCAGGTTGAATCCCATGAGTGGCATTTATTTTTTATTTAACAGGGTTATATAACCACAGGGTTCTGTATTGTGTCCCCTTTTATTTATTATTTATATCAACCCAGTGGTTTTCACTAATTATACAGCTGGTTTTTATTTTATTTTTCTCCACATCAGTGATGTGGTGCATGTGCTCACACTGTGTTCGTGCACACGCATGATGGTTTGTGGTTTCCCATCTCCTGTTCGGTTTGTGGATTTTCTTCTGATTTCTGTTTGTAAAAACTTTGTAACTGTTACTTGTATATTTGTCTGAGAATTGTTCTGTAAATTATGTTTGTAGCATGGCCTAAGCAGTGGGTCACCTCTCTGAGTCTGGTCTGCTTGAGGTTTCTTCCTCAATATTATCAGAGGGAATTTTTCCTGACCATTCTCACCTGTGTGCTTGCTCTAGGGTTGGTACGTTGTGTGAAGTGCTTTGAGGCAGCTTTGTTGTGATTTGACGCTATATATATTTGTATGTGTATGTATATGTATATATATGTATATGTATATATATGTATATATGTATATGTATATATATATATATGTATATATATGTATATGTATATATGTATATGTATATATATGTATATGTATATATGTATATGTATATATATATGTATATGT